>NW_028301602.1:25757575-26060606 GCF_987345545.1 Pholcus phalangioides
TAATTTTGTTCCTCGGACTCATAGACAATATCACCCAAGAGGTTTGGATTTTTCTGATACATTGCTGTTGTTTTATTATTGAAAGTACGTCCAAAGTTCTTGTTATTTGAAGTTTTAACCCCTGCATATGTTTGCGGTTGAGGTCGGTGCTGTTTAAAACCATCGGTCCCTGGGCACACAACATATATGTACTGCCGGAGGCTTCGGTTGTTGAGTATAAATCTTTGGATGTTTTTACAGTCTTCTTTAGTGTAACAATCAACTGCCGTACCATTTCTAATATGTCTGATGTTGTGAATTTTTTTCTCAAATTTTTTGATAATAATTTGGTTGTTACTGTTACTTTGATGTGGTTGAGCCAATCTTTTCTTGTATAACAGCACTGAATAGATCTGCCGATTCTTGTTTTTCCTCTGCTTCTTCCTGTAGCTGACTTCTTGGTAAGGATTTTCCGTATTGGAAGAGATCTCGTCAAGTATGACATATGAAGATGAACTGTCATTCAATTCATCTACGTGATTTGATATTACAGAGTCCTTTTGTTGAGGAGGGGAAGGTATGGGAATTGATATCTGTGTGATTTTTTCAGAATTAGCCACAATGGGCAATTTCTTCTCTGCCGATTTTCTCGCAGTTCCATGTTGTTTTTCAAGGCATTGCCCTTGTGGTGATGGGGAGTCTGTTTGTGTCAAACCACTGAGTTCTTGTTTTATAGTCTCCTCAATCCATTCCACAATAGAATCTATCATAGAGTTGGTTTTTTCCAGTGACGCTGCAGGGAGGTTGTAATTATTGCTTAACCACTGTTCAAGTCTTGCCCGAGTTCCAACTCCAGAGATGTAGGTGTTGACAGCTTTAATACTAGTTGCAGTGTTAATTGATGTGGTTGCAGATGGAGATAATGTAACTTTCTCTGATTGTGGCAGATCATGCGATACTTCTGGAATGTTGGTGTTGACTCCAGCCTCTCTGTGAGTTTCTTTGGCGACATCTCTTTGTGGTTTTGGAGGTTGTTGTGGTGCTCTGTTGCGCATCTCACCCATATTGCTAATCTGCTGTTGGAGAAGTTTCTCGATCTGTGGTTGAGCTGAGAGACGGTCTTGGTGAGACTGAGTAAAAAAATGTGGTGTAGTCGAAGTGAGCGTTTGTTCCTGAGGAGAAGATATTTCTGTTTGGCAGAAGTTGTCCCTAGTAGATTTGAGGATGTTGTCTGTCCAGATATTGATTGCATCAATTATTTTATTGCTTCTTTTGCGTTGTTTAGCGGGAATGCAGAACCCTACATTTCCTCTGGCTTTATCACTTGTATAGGAGTTCAAAATTTCCCGAAGCTCCTCCAGGAGTACGTGTACATTTGGTTGGAGTGTCTTATGTGCTGAAAAATCACTTGAGATTGAAGTAGTGACACCCATCGTTTTTTGTGCATATACTTGTTGACCGTTGAGTTTGGATATGACTTCAGATGATGCTTGTTGAGAAGGTAAGGTTACAGAATTATTTTTACTCAAATTATCACTGGATTGCATTTCTGTTATCAAAATGGGCTTGAGGAGATCCTCAGAACCTCCTTGACCCCTAGATATGGCAAGGTTCTTGTCTTTTTCCTTAAGTCTTGATGAACTTCGTCTGACAGGTTTTTCAGCGGAGTTGGGTGTTTCTAACCGACGAGAAGTTTTTTTGGTATTCTTGATCTGAGAGCAAAGTTTGTCTTCATATTGAGTTTGTTTTTTCACCCTTATCTCAAGGTTCTCTTTTTTTCCCTTGGAGGTTTTTAAACTTTCTGTTTCTTGGGAAATGTTCATATTGGCAGCATTGTTCTCCTCACTCTTTTTCTTAACTTGAGACTTGACGTTTTGTTTACCTGAACTTTTCTTTTTTTTTCCACTCTTATAACTTTTGGAATTTTTATGTGAAGTGAGGTTCTGTATTTCTGCTGACTTCTCTTGTAAGAGAAAGTGGCTTTTATCAAGTTTCTCTTTCTTGAAGTCTAAAAAGTCAAGCATTGTCTGAAGTTCCTTGTCGTTCCCGGTGTAATCAATTCCCTCTGGTAGAGAATCCATATAACTGCCTTCATCCCATGATTCAACTGATGAGTCCATTATTTTCGAAGGAAAGTGATTGAGTTGTTGGACCGTCGATGTATTTAGAGAAGTTCCTTTCGAGTGAGATTCAGGGTCACAAGATATGTCAGTATTTAGTTTACCAAGCTGTTTGCGCCGACAAGAAGGTGGTGTGTTTGAAACACCCAACTGACTTTGCGAATCATTGTAATTGAGATCATCAGTAGAGAGGAGTGTCTTTGATTCACTGCCCTGTTCCTGTTCCCCGAAATTACTCGCCATTTCTTCTACAGAGGAAGTCTGTAGATCATGTAGAGTGTTATTATTCAATACCATTGAGGGTTCAGTTTTCGTTTCCGTTGTTTCAAGATCTATGTTTTGTGTCTTTTCTATCAATGGGATTTTCACTGCTACTTGACTTGTAAATGTAATCGGTTCATTAGAGGCATCAGTTGCTCGAAAGACTCTCCTCTGACATTCTGAATCTTCTATGCTGAACTTGAGCGAGTCTTGCTTTTCTAGTTGTTCATTATGCGCAAATGAAGATGTTTTCTGTATGTTGAAAATACCCATTTTATGTTTCCGTTTTATCAGCTCTGCTTTATTCGAAATTGATGTTTGTGAGTTGCAGGAATTCAGTTTGTAGACCACGTCTGACGTTGACGACGAAGATGAGAGGGAGCCAATCGATGAGTTTGACGACGAGATTGAGACATCTGAGTTTTCCGATGTTACTAAACGGGAGCTAATATTGAAGGTTTCATTGAAAGACCTGGCCAAATTTTTAAAGACTTGGTGAATTTTGGAGGCTTTCTTGTTGATTGGATGATCTCTCTGGTCTTTTTTCTTTTTATCCCGTTCATTGTGCTCGCTTCTCTCAAGATCTAGTATTGGATTTGACGTGTTCATGTCCTTATGGAATGGGTGATCTGTACAGTCTGGTTGATTTGAAGTTCCCACAAGGGTATCTTTTTTGTCCATGTTTGAATCAAAAGCTGGGATCCCTACAGGTGTCTTATTTGACTTATCCATAGTCAGTACAAAACTATTACCGGCACTACCAATTATGAAGAATATTAGCACATGAGAAACGTATGCGTGACCTGACTGAATGGTCACCAAATCAAATCCGTTCACAAAAATTAAAGTAAAATGTTCAAAAATGAAAATTCAGTACAAAACTATTAACACCATGAGAAACATATAAATATAATAAACATAATAATAATAAACTTATAATACCAATTATAAAGAATATTAACACATGAGACACGTATGCGTGACCTGACTGAATGGTCACAAAATCAATCCGTTCACAAAAATTATAGAAAAATGTTCAAAAATGAAAGTTCAGTCCAAAACTATTAACACCATTACCAATTATAACGAATAACCACACATGAGAAACATGTATGCGACTCGACTGAATGGTCGCCAAATGAAAATCGTTCACAAAAAATTATAGTAAAATGTTCAGAAATGAAAATTCAGCACAAAACTATTAACACCACTACGAATTATGAACACCAATGCATGAGAAACATGTGTGACCCGGTTAAATGGTCACCAAATGAAATTCGTTCACAAAATATTAATAGTATAATGTTCGTCAAAAAACTTTTACCATGGCAAAAGAAAATCAGTTAAAGAAACAATTCCGGACGTCAAACACCAAACATGACAAAATGCAGTGGAAAGTCCAAAAACCATTTACATGTATAATAAAACTTGTCACCTGGTTCGAAAATGGCGAGTCATACACACAACATTGGATTCTTTTTACAAAATCATATCTCCCCAATTATAAGAGTTATGGCAACGATTAACAGGTTCAATCATAGCAAATGTTCTGGTTAATGATCTCTGCTATCAAGTTTCGAAAATCACTCACCCCTATCATGTCCAAACTGTCCTCAAATGTAGTTCACCTTCACCGCTTGAAAACCATTGAAGTTTATATCCAGAGTTTGTAATCATACCATCCACTTCGAACTACTTGGAATGTTTGAATGATCTTCATACCGTTTTGAAGCTGACATTCCCGCCGACAAATCAAATGAAAAATTTACACCGATTGTCACTGAAAATTTCCAGTCATTGATAGCGGAAGATGGTAACCGTCGCCCGTTGATCGCTACTGCACCGATATAGCACGTGTGGCATTAACAATATCCAAATTTTTTCCTACATCACACCACCACACAACTCCACATATGTGAACCCCCACTCCTACACTTAATAGACAATAATTACGCATTTACGGCCTGCCATAACCTAATATTCACGTTTTAAAACAAAATTTTTAACGCAGCACGAAAATAAACAAACTGCCTCCATTGTGACTTGACTGGACTCTTCATATCATATCATATCATACCATACCATATCATATCATATCATACCCACGCTATGATGAACAAATCGTATTTTCACTTGTCAAATGCAGGGCCGGATTAATCATAAAGTAAAATAAGCACGTGCTTAGGGCTTCAGAAGAAAAGGGGCACCATGAAAAATGATTAAATAAAGTACATTTTCTTTATAATGTAATTTTTTCTCTCAGCATTAAGCATCTGGTAGAAAATTCTAAAATTTACGAGCACTTGATTTTCCAGATGAGGATCTTTATCAAAAGGTTTACCAGTGCCGCAACTGAAAGAGGGCAGGGGGGGGGGGGTCTGGTGCCCCGCGAGCTGGAACTGGAGTAATGCTGAGTTTACTATTTTTCCTTTCAAAATTACAGGGAAGGGGATGCCAAAATTGATACAGACCTTCAAGTGACTGAGTAAATTTTCGTCTAATTGCTAACAACAAGTTGCGTTAATACTCAGTTTTTGGATTCGATTTCACTCAATTTCAATAAAGTAAGCCTCGAGCTGTCTGAACAACATCATAGCTCCCCCCAGGCAAAACAAACTTTTCTGAGCCCTCCCCCCCCCAGATATAAATACTTGCTTACAAATTTGCAGTTCACTCCCTCTCTCTCCAAAATTTCAACTAGAACAAATTGTCACAAGCCTCCCCAGCACTTGAGGTTCCCGAGCCTTGGAATCGTAAAACCCGGGCAAAATTATTTTTCTGAATTCCCCTCCTCCTCCCCCACCTAAAAATACCTGCTTGCAGATTTTCTTACTTACTCTCGAAAATTGTGAACACATCCGATTGTTATGACGCCCGGGGCCATGCGTTATGGTTAAAAGTGAAGGAGACCGGGGAGGCATCAAAATTACTTGAATGCTTATGGCCTTTATATTTGTTAATCTGGCCCTGGTCAAATGGTTCATTTTTATTATTTTTTGAAATGTGTCACGAACTCCTCACCCACTCCGTATATCACAGAGGCTAAAGACAACCTCATTAATATCAAACTTTTTCTCAAATCAAATTTATTTATTGAATCAAAACATAGACACAAACCATTTTGGTGCTGCACTGGCTTGAGAGAAACGGAAAATAATAATTGCTTTTTGCATATCAGTACAAATAAAAACGAGAAAAAGAAGAAAAAAAATCCACTCGAGAATTGAAAAAATTGGCATTTTTAGCAACGTATGCCAGATGAAATAAACATATTTATGATAAAAGATATCCATAACCTTACCATATTTTCCTTTCAAAGGCACTTGGAATGTCTGCACTTGAGGCTCTGCCCTGTCCTTCAGAGCATCTTGTAAATCACTGTTTGTGTCTAATACTTCAACTTGAGATGAGAAAACGAAAAAAGAAGTGTAATATACTTATTTAGTGAAGCGTTTCAGCATTACATGGAAACAAAAAGTACCTAATTAATGAGAACGAGATTCTTCAATTACATTCCAAACACTTTAGTGAGAAGTCGATTTCATCGCACGAACGTTCAACATAAAAATTGTGAAATAAAAGGAATTTTCTATTGGAATTTGATTCTTAAAATAAGTGGTAAATTAAAGTACAAGGTTCAATTGAAGCACGTCGATCTTCTCGTATATCGCAAAAAAAAAGAGAATTATTTAAAAACTGCCGTAATTTCCTTGCGCGTATAATCCGTAGATGCAATTTTCGTTACTTTGCTAAAGAATGCCATCGTATAATCCGCTGCGGCGTGTAAATTTGTATGGGGAAAACTTCACTCTCGATAAAAGTGAAATCTTGATCCCTTGATAGTTCAAGTTCGTTTCGGTGACAGAAAAATTTTATGTTTGTGATGAAGATTATATTTGTGACAAAATACATAATTACAAACACTTTGGTGAGAAGTTACATACATACATAGTGAGAAATAGACGGCTATTTCAGCAGCCCAAGATATCAAGGAGAAACAGATATTTTCTGAATATTATGCCGAGCTGGACGTGGAAAGAAAAGTCATCTGGCCTTCGCCGGGACTCGAAACCAGGTCCTCTTGCAAACCGGGCAAGCGTGTTACCAGCCACACCACTGGTAGTATTATATAAGTACCAGTGGTAGTACAGCAGTTATTTCCAGAAAATATCAGTTTCCTTGATATCTTGGGCTGAGAAAAAAGCCTTATATCTCTAACAAGCAGTGTTAACGAACAAAAACTTTCCGATTAAACTACGAAAACGGCTGATTAATGCATATGTGTGTGGCGCACTATACGGATCAGAGACCTGGACCATAAACAAGAGAGAGACGCGAAACGATTGGAAACGTTGGAGATGTGATGCTGGAGGCGCATGGAGCGCATAAGCTGGACATTGAAAAGGCCAAATTCACAACTATTAACACAGGTCGGAGAGAGTCACTAAATCCTTTCCAGGATTAAATACAGACTCCTACATTGGTTGGGTCATGTTCTCCGTCACGGCGGATTGCTGCGAGATGTAATGGAGGGCAGGCAGGATTGAAAAGGAAAAACCCAGGGGAAGGCCCAGAGTCACCTGGATCTCAACGCCACTAAATGACGCAGAATGTATCAGCTATAACCAACTAAAGAACACAAAGCCCAAGACTGTGATGATTGGCGGTTTCTCAGCATGGGGGCGAACCAGTCTCAGAATTGATGTACCATTGATGATGATCTGTCACTGCCGTCCCACCTGGGGGCTATTTGCTGGTATTAAGACAGGTGTAGGGGATTCGATCAAAGTCGATCACAGAGTCAAGGTTGTCAACAATGTGCAGTTGGTTGGTTTTCGAAAGCGCTCACGAATGGCCGCAGCTGTTGTTGTCAGGAAGAATGTCTTTATGTTGTTTTATTTCATAGTATTTTCATTCCGGCCGTATACATAGATAAATTAAATGTATTTTTGTAGAAGATGTCGTCACTCTATACAATCGTCACAGCTATAGAAGCTACTAATGCCTATACTCCGCAATGCGTGAAATAAAGAAGTCTACGGACCCTTTATAATAATAAAATGAAACCTTCGAGCATTTTACAGAATAACAATCAGTATACAGTACGGCCAGAAAGCCCTTATCCAGGTCTTTTTCTTCTCAACCATTGATCGTAGACAAAAATTTTTGCTGCCAAACATGTTTTGAATGCGGTAAATTTTCTTACCATGGTACTTATACATAAACAAATATTTTCGAAAAAAAAACACCATTAACATTTATATCTGCCCCAGAGCCATATAGTATTCCTAAAAAGATTTTTTTTCTGAAAAGACAAACTTTTTTCTTATAGGTATAGCTAACGAGACAAGTAGAACATATAAAAAGTTAAATTTTGTAGTTGAGTTAAAAACCAATTAAATGATGTAAAGTCCCATAATAAGAGCACATTCATTTTATTTAAAACATTTTTTGAAAGGCCTGGGACTTTCTGGATACACTTTATAATAATGCAAAGTTCATTGTATGTTTATTAGGCTAGGCTCCACAAAAACATGCAAGACAGAAAGACGAAAAGAAAACTACAAAACAAACATTATTCGACCCAAATCATATAATCTTTCCATGGGTCATAAACAATAACTCAAATGGGGTAATTTTCTTTGCAACCTTGAAAGTGTGCAAAAATAACACACAATAAACATTAATACACAATACCAAATTGTTTTTCTTAAAGAATACTACTTAAATGTTACCCTTCTGTTTCAAATTGCAGTGATTAGTTAATTATGAAATAAAATGAACTGTTAACAATATATCCGTTATTTCAAATACACAATTTTGCATAGCATTTTCAAACATATTACACGAAAGCTGTTGTCTATTAATACCATTATACTCATTAGTCAAGTTAAGCTGAAGTTAACATTGGAACAAGAACGCATAAAGATTTTTTCTAAATTGCTTTTTATGGGGGGAATTGTATATCATATAATTTCTCTGTTCGTATAGCACTTTTTTGTGTAATTACTCTGCTGGGGTACCAGTCAGGATTTTTATACATGAACAGCAATACTTTGTATAAATAAAGTTGACGTATGTTGAAATGATTTAGTGATACATTACCTTGTGAGAAAATATCGTTAATGTGAAGAACATCTCGTCGAAAATTATCATATAAACGATTTGTAGATAAAATATAAATTTTGTATGTCCCTTCCCAGACAGTTAATCTATGTAATATACGAGGAATTTCTCATCCAAAATCAAAAATCCCCCTGAAATCTCTAGTGACCTCGCCCCAAAGGCGTCAATGGACCTCAGAGATGAATAATAACGGATATAAAATCGAAACAAATGGAATCGGAAAGTAAATAAAGACATTAAAAGAATAGAACGGAATATATTTCATAGGATTATGAAGATATATAATTGAGAAGGAAAAATATTTTTCGATATAAGATTTATTTATTCCGATATAACAATAATCTGAACCATTAAAATGAATTCGAGGTTGTTCCATTAGCATAGAAAGTAAAGAGGAAAAAACATTTTTCCCGTCCACTTATAAAGATTTAAATCGATGAGTATTTCTACGTGAAAATAAGCAGAATGTAGAAATTTTTCTTTAATGTATCATTTGAATAAAAGATCAACAAGACAAAACCACAAGCACCGCCTAATCGATGTTTCATTCCGTTTCGGGATTTTTGTCTGCATTTTCTCCCATGATTTCACCATCTTATTAGCATTTCCAACTTTTTCGTTTACAAACATGCTATTTGAATTCTTTTGTATCGAAATGCATTATTTTCGGAGTTTTATTTATTTATTTATTTAAAAATCAGGGATAAAATAATTCACGTTGATTCACAAGAACATGAATTTTGCGTGTATTGTTTTTATGTGTGGTTCCAATTTTTGTTTTTGTTTTTATGTTATTTGAATAAAATAGAATGATTAAACGATTTTTAGAAACAAAGATTTCGAATATTTTTCGAAGATTTTTTTGTTTTTTCGAATGGAATGAGTCTGATGGGGGGGGGTGTCAAAAACGATTCGTTTGTATAAAAAAGTTATTAGATTTTCGATTGAAGTTATCGATTTTTCTATTTTAATTTTATTTTCAGGAAAACGAAAACAAAAATTTCTCATTAAAATGGTGTTTTGTTTCTTACGTTTCGAAAATTCTCGCGCCATAACTTTCTATATTAAGTTTAGATCGTGCCCCTTTGGAATGAATATTATTGTGCTGTTGAATTTTAAATAATATATTGATGCATTTCGAGTTACGTACTTATATGAACGTATTAGCTATCTATGACGTAAGTATTTTGTTTTTGTGTGATGAGATTTCATTTTCCTTATTTTTGATCAAATAATTGCCTTCGCGCCCTCGTATTCTTATCTCTCGCCACATCAAAATTCAAATTACATATCATCAATCCTCAATTTTTCAATCTTTGAATCTGCCAATCAAATCCGAATTTAATGTCACCTCTTTCTCTGCTCATATCAAAAAAAACTAGCGACACAAATAATTTCAAGAGAAATAAATCCCAGCATATTTTACCCGGAATACAAATACACTTAATACAGTTGACGGTTGTTAAGGGAACCACTTGTTTTTACGACCGTTCCATTATAACGACTGGTACGATGTGTCCCAAAACTTTTCCCTATTGACCCCTTTTGTTTATCCCCCTTTAATACTGTAACGAAGACCACTACGAAGACCATTCAATTCAATAAAACGTCTGAAATCAGCTCAGCCACGAATCTTTTTGCCAAGAAATGTACAAAATCTGTGTTTTCCGTTTGTCAAAATTGTATTAAACATTGACCCTTGATACTAGAATTCAGTACACTGGGACGTGCATGTAATTACTTATTACAATTTCTAACTTGATACGTTTTCAATGCAGCTGCTTACATTGTAACAAAATTAATAATAAATTTTTTATTTCGTCAAAATATGAAATCCTTTAATAAAAGATGTATATATTTTTTTCAACTTTCGATGCAATGTCTTTGCAATATAACGTCCATTTCCTGTGGAACGAGAGGAGGTAAATACAACGAGCAATGACTATAGTACTGTGCTTTATGTTGCTATCAATGCTTGATAGTGAGAGTGACAATCAAAATATGAAAAGAAATGTCCGAGAGATATTATACAAAGTTATGCACAAGAAAATACCTCGATTTTTTTAAAATTCTTATAAACAAATATTTTTTAAATGAAATTTGAATTGAGACTAATATTCTATTCACGCATTTTTGGTGACGATTTTAATGTTCTCAGATTTTCGTTACTAAATACTACAAGTTATTGGTCACAAAGTAAAAATTCCACTATTTTTACCGTAAACCGGTGCCACTTTGAGACAGAATTTGAAGCTTCCCTGCTGTTAAGCAATCATATTCATTACCGTCCCCTTAATAGCCGGTGGTTTTGATTACCTCATCCTTCCTCTACAAAATTGTATTTAGATATATCAATTCAACCATTTTTAAACAACCAGCATCAAAATTTGTAACAAACTCACCTCGCACCCGGGGTGTGTGTTTATGACAAGCTGTTTTTTTTTATTAGAAACGTATGGGAAAAATAATTGTCATAAAGTCAAAACACGTACTCTTTATTATAAACCATTTTTACAGTTTGAAATGAATAAACAATCATTTCATATAATTTTAATAATCATAATCATTTACGTTGAAATAAGTTTAGATCTAAAATTGGTCGAGTTGAATGACTTTATAGAGTTTCTTGTTATTCAACTTTCTTGGAGGATCATTACGAAACAAAACTTCTTCTTTGGAATGCAAAATTACGTATGGTTTTTCGAGGGCCACTTTCAATTGCACCCACTCTTTTCCCTCGCGCTGACTATTACTCCGTCCGGTCTCTTCTCTGTCACTTTTCCTGGGAAAATATGTCCTTCAAAAGTTAACAATTACATAATCTCTTCAATCATACTCTGTTTCCGTTGGTGAAGCTCGGGTGGGAATCTCGGCGTCGGAAAACTCTTCACGTAAATCTACACTAGCATCCGAATCTCAGAGAGAGGAAACGTAGTTTCGCTTTCTTCGTCATTTGTATCCTCTTTGAAAAGCCTTGCGGACTTCGTCCTCTGGACGAGGATGGCTTGTCAGGGTTGGCTTCTTTTCTGATAAAAATATCTAGATATAGGATTTGAAAGTTTTTTGCTTTGTGGGAACTTTCTTCACCTTTTTAGCACGTAGAGACGCAATAGAAAAACAGTGAGAGAACAAGAGATAATGCGAGGAAGTTACGTATACAGTCCTTTACTTTTCAATGTGCGAAGTAGTCACTACGAGGTAAGAACAGATGTCTGATAATACAGATTCAAGAATTGATCAGAGATGATCTGGTATTCAAAGTTCTGTCCAAAATATATTTATTTATTTTATTATAGTCCTAAGCATACTTTTTCTCAGTGGAACATTTAGTTTCTTTCTTCTCTTCGTGACAAACAGACGATTTTACGATGTCACCTCGATGATCTTTGATTTTTACCTGTCAAACGATATTCTCTTCTGTGTTTCGCTACACAATTCAAAGTTAATTACTGGTGAATACAAAAGCACCAACTAACTATAACCTCACAACACGCCCTCGATAATGCTACTGTCAAAGCATGGAGAGTTCGCCAGCCGACCGGTAGGTGACAGCACAAATGGCACCAGCCAATCACGTTGTCCGTTTTCTGTTTGGCTCCAGGATCACGGCGACAGATTCGAAATAAGAAAAATTTGCGTCTTGTCACAAAGTCAACCCGTTAGTCACAAAGTGGCCCTTTGTATTAAAACAAAGTAGTCTTAATGCAATAGTCTCTCATTATATAATCAACTTGAAATAAAGCTCTAAAAAAGAAACTTCAATTCAGAGCAAAAACACTATCAAAATCGGCTAAAAACCTATACTGCTTGTAGGGTATACTATTTGTATACGGTTTGTCAGGTATTAATATTGACCTGACTACTTCACTATTATACAGGGTGTTCTGTTAATGGACAGACAAGCTCAGAGGGTTGTTAGTAGACATCAAGGGGAACAAAAATTGCAATGGAATATGGTGTCGCAAACCTCATTGAGAGGGTGAAAATCGCGAAAAACGCATGCAGGTTTCGACGTCACGCTGTAACGACAAAAACTACAATAATAACTGCAGAAAGATTTATTTGATTAATTATTACAAGAGTAATTGGAAGTGGCGGCCGCTGACGTCATTGCGCAGTCTACAACGACGTAAAAACGATTCCCGGACGCGCTCGAAGATACCAGGTATGTTTTTGATGTCCGTTTCGTCATCCGCAATGCGTGATCTTACCCCAGCGCATGCGTTTCACAACGCTGCTTACGTGAGATATGGTGAGCGAATCCACGAATGCATTCAGCGATCAACTGAAAGCTACCTTTCGTCTCCTCTGGACTCAGAGCCTGCATGCGTTTTTTGCGATTTTCACCCTCTCAACGTGATTCGCGATACCATGTTCCATTGCAATTTTTGTTCCTCTTGATGCCTACTAACAACCCTCTGAGTTTGTCGGTCCATTAACAGAACACTCTGTATACCTAGTATTATTGATAACGATACTGGTTAAAATGCAAGAGCTAATCTTTATACAGATATGTTTTATTTGATTCGTTTAATTACAGTCCTTACCAAGCTCATGATCATCAGCTGATCGCACTTCAACGCTGGGCACTCCTGGTCCGAGGCACTCCAGGACATAATATCTGTTTCCTGGACTAAAAACGGCGTTGTGGTACAAGCAGCCATCTTCTCTACCACACGTCACACATTTCTGTTCCCTCGGTTTCTCGGATAGCATATCGTTCACTACGTAGAGATGTCTTTCACCTGGTGAACCGTGTAGTGTAGTCATGTAGAACCTGAAGTTTTTGAAAAACGAAGAATACGTATGCTTTAAAAAAAAAGCGTGGAAAAAAACTTTTTTTGAACTTATGTTAAGAAATTTATGTTCAAAAAGAAATTAATAATTTTTTTTCGGAATATCATTCGAAAAATCCTTTAATAAAATGAGTTTGTCTTAATGGAATTTTTTCTGATCTGAGAAGTAAGCTTTGTGAAGTCTCGGATTTTGTTACGATCAAAGATAATCTAGCTCAATAATATGCGTTGAAAAGGATAATCTTAGAAGATAACATTATTAAGAGTACATATGCTGATTCAATTTTCTTGACTTATATTTATTATTTTGGAAATATAAAAAAACATAACTAAAGCCTCATCTGAGTCAATCACCGAAGTCGTTATTTGACGGAGAGCGCCATGACGGAAAAATGAGATATTTAATGAAGATCTATATCAGTGATTCCCAACGTGGGCATTAACGCCCCCTTGGGGACGATGGAATGTTCAAGGGGGGCGGTAGAAACTACGGGTATAACACAGGAACTTATGGGTTAGATTGCGTTGGGGGGCGATGGGAGAAAAAAAATTCTGAAGAAGGGGGCGATGGGTCAAAACAAAGGTTGGGAATTTATGATCTTTCTATATGGTTATAGGTAATACAGTAGTTTCTTGTTCAAGAGCAGGTGGTCCACGGTAATTTGAACTTGAAGACGTTTCATAAAATACCTGTGGATCCCTTTCCAGAGTAAAGCCGGGTTTTCCTAGGAGCAGGTTCTTCTGCACCGCGTGAACCGAAGAGGACCATTTCGCGTCAGCAGAAACGTGTGACTTCATCATGCTACGAGTCTGTGTTTTCCTAGCGTGGGCATCACCTGTTCCGTCTGCACGTCCATGTATTTTTGCACAATAAAAGAGGGAGACAGAAAGGACAGGAAAGAAAAGACAACAAAAGGGAAGAGAATATCCGCGAAATGCGCTGCGCATGACACATTTGACGCCTCCAGAGGCAGTCGGCCAATTACGCCCGTAAAGTGCTGGCGTGAGGCGTGTTGCGCTCTGTAGATAAAAAAGTTATACCGCTTTTCCTATTGGTGAATGGACGGCGTGCCGCGATGGGTGATCCACGTTGCACGCGGCACAGAAAAGTTTTCTAAGGAAACCCGGCTTATGCGAGGAGTCTTCGTGATCTCCTTGGGTATACTATTACATGCACTCCGTAAGCATTTCTTAGCGGAATTTCTAACGAATCTGTTCATGTAGGAAAGTGTTGAGCGTGTATGTGTGTGTACACACGTGGTATTAGCGTATTATTTATGTTTTTGCGCTTGATTCGTATTCTTGCTGGTGCTGCCATATTTTTCTTTGTCTGTTTTCTATATTTTGAAGTGAAGATGTGTAAAGAAGTGAAGATATTTGAATTTCCGTGTAACGTAAGCATTATGTTGAAGTCTTGCCTCCTCTCTGCGGAGAGACTCTTCCAATTGGGAGATCGCATTGCATTCGAGCTTCGAAGTCACAGAAAGCCGACTTCAGTTGACTAACACTGGGCCGTCAATGGAATTCGAACCTGTATCCTCACAATGAGCGTTCAGCTCAGTGCCCACACGACCGCACAGCGCCTCCTTGGCTGTACCGAAACGTTCAAGGTTGGAGCTGCACGACTCCAA
Organism: Pholcus phalangioides; assembly: GCF_987345545.1. Lineage (NCBI taxonomy): Eukaryota > Metazoa > Arthropoda > Arachnida > Araneae > Pholcidae > Pholcus > Pholcus phalangioides. The sequence continues at coordinate 25,772,489 of NW_028301602.1, forward strand.
CAAACTCTTTTGTTGCGATTGATTTGTCAATAATCCGATGCAGCTTAAACCTGGCTCCGCTATACATATACCAGTGCCATAAACTCCAGACTTAGCCGTCTCTACACAGCAGATTAAAGTGACTTCCCAGCTACTACTACTGAAGATGTCTACAGGAGATATGTACAAAACAGGAAATTCAAATTCCTCTACATATATCACAGGTACTTAGGCCGAACTAACTTCTCACTAATTGCATGATTCCATAAATGATTATCATATCGTACAAGATTGACTCCTTTAAAACGGAACATGCAATTCGTATATTTACGCTCACAGCGGCAATGACGAGATATCTCGCTATCTCGCCAAACTCGATGTTTTGTATATCGGCAAACTGAAGATATCTCACGTCCTTAAAACCATCTTATTTCGTCAATGGTAAGTTTAACTAATTCTATCCAGAGGGCTTTGTTCTCCAACATGCTTTCCACCAACCCCCCCCCCCCCAACCTGCCAGATAAATTGCCAGTAGAAAGAGTAAGCTTTTGTCCAAAATTTGATAGCAATGAATGAACGCGAGAATTTTGCCACCGGACTTATCCGGTTGCCGAAACCTCTTCAGCTTAGTTTCGCGGCAGAATCTGGAGCGATAGTTTTATAACCGAAAAAGAGTAAGCGGTAGTTTTTTCCCTCGCGTTGTGGTGGCTTAAAGAATACAGTACTCTATAAAATAATAGGAAAAGCCAGAGTAAAATTTGCATTTCGCAGGGGTTTCAGTGATTTCCACTGTGGAATTTATACAGGGTGATTCTAAATTCAGGGGCAAACTTAAAAAAGGTGATTATATGGCTGGCTCCTAAACAAGCATTTTTGGTCATAGAATGTGCTGTCGAATCGCAATAGCGAAGGAGGTAGAGGGTGTTCGTGATCAACAGCACTTCACCAAAAACATAATTTTCCAACGGATTTGCCGCGATATGTGCTATCAACCATTCGGTGGGGGGGGGGGGAGTATGTGGTACATATTCACTTTCGGATTGGATTGGCGTTTGTTTTTCATTTGTGCAAGGACCATCAAGGTTATGCCGCGCCAAACAATGAACAAGTGGTATAACGATTTGTGGTAGATTTGCGTTACCCAGGTTGCACCACAAGAAGGCCTACCACAGGGGTCTTCAACCTTTCTTGAGTCGCGAGCACTGCATATTCCCATCATCAAACGAAGAGTATTCCTGACGGCAACGTTGACACAGATATGCCTGAAATCTGCAAATTTGTAATACTTGAATGAAATTTTCACAGGGTGTCTAATCGAAGCGTTGATCAAGCACTTGCGAGCACGAAAACGGAACAAGCACTGAACACTCTTGGTGCTTCGAGGAGTACCATGGTGCTCGCGAGCAATAGGTTGAGTACAATACCCTGTGTCCTGGAATGTTTGATTGCATTTATTGCAGAAAATCCGTTGGAAAAATATGATATTTGCTTGACGTCGCCCAGCGACATGTCACTCTGTAAATCCTGTGTGCGCGGTGCTCTTTCGACGGCCTCGATTGAGCCAATGGTACTTATACTGTGCAGACCGTATTTCGCAGAAAATGGGATAGCACAACATGCCAAGCTTTGCGCAGTTATATCTATGTTCAAGCCAGGTACATCTTACACGTGGGGGGGGGGAAACTTCGAGAACTGGAAGTTAATAATTGCGGAAGTTAAGTTAATTGCGTTTGGTAAAGTGCTGTTCCGCCCTCATTAAAAAAAACCCTCAACCACCTTTGCAATTGCGGTTCGACCGCTCATTCTATGACCAAAAATGCTTGTTTAGGAGTCTTATGTCACCTCTTAGAGTTTGTTTCATGAATTTAGGATCACTCTGCAATGCGGATCAGAAAAATTTCAAAAACCGCTAAAAGGGTCAAGGTCAGCGCAAATCGATAAGAACAAATTTCTAAGATCTCAAGTGTGTTATTTTCTGTAGGTAAAGAAAAGTTCTAAGTTCAAACATGCATTCCATTCAAACTTCCCTTCTTTATAGCGATAATAGCCAGGGTACGCTATGTCTTGGACTTCAGTTGAAACACTTCCACAGTTTGAGAAACCTTAAGAATCTTTGTTTCCCTGGAGGGTAGAAAACGCTTTTATCTTATACCCGAAGCTAAAAAGAACGACACGGGCACACAAGAGTGTTCCTTTCATTAGTGTAATGTCATTCATTCATTAAGCAGTGGAAAAGCCAACCCACCTGTCACTTGATAACGACTTGTGAGTTCAGCGTAAGGGGAAATAATACCCAGCGTGTGATGGCATCTACGTACAACCTAATTTGACGGCTTATAACTTCCGCTGCGAGCGAAAGCACAGCAAGGGAGTGAGATTGTAGGAGGGGGTAAAGGTGCAAAAGTGTAATTAACTGTTAATTAGAACACAGGGGTAATGAATAATGAATTCAAAAACAAATATGTATATACAGGAAAGACTTTACGAGGATAGCACCAGACTTTTATTACCTCTGGCTGACAAACCTGGTGGTTTTCGCCCGTAACTCTACGGCTTGGTTCGAAGCTTGTCGTGGACCCCCCCCCCCCTATCTTTCTCCCCCTCCTTCTCCCTAATTAATGCTAGAGATATGTATTAAGTATCGGCATCGATATAATTAACGTTCGGAATTAGTTTCGAGCTTTTTACTCCCGTAATGAGGTACGAACGTTGTATCAGCTGCGAGTTGCTGTTGGGAAAGACCCGATAATCTCTTGCATTGCATCCTGGAGATTTTCGGTTGTACTGTAACAACAACGTTGCTTACGGTGTAAAAAGACAAATTCCGGGACAAAAATGGCGAAAATTTGTATGTCTCTCTCATGGCTCCTTTACTCACATTATTTGAGTTAATTACTTCCGCGAGTCTATAGACGAAGATTTTGTATTTATATATATTGGTTCGATGGGATAGGTTTCGATTTTGGTAGGATTTTAGAGAAACTCGGTATCTCTTAATTTCGAATTTTGTGGATTTTCCTTAACTTAATGATGCAGTTAGCATGAGTTAAAACTCTTTATAAAACGACAGAAACTGTTGAGAGTCAGGAAAACAAAAACTTCTCGAGAGGATAATTAAATTTTCCTTTACTGAAATTAATTAGCACGTTTTAATGATTTTTCTTGGGGGGGGGCAATAATTGTTTTTATCGCAAAAAATTGTCTTATAAACACTTTTAAATTTTTAAAGTGAATTTTTTATATTATTTTCACATAAGATAATGGAAATACTTGAAAAATATCACACGAACAGATTTTGAATTATTAAAGAAAATATCTGATTTGAATTGGTAATGATATCATCAAAATATACTCGAGCGTAATATTCTACGTAAATTATGTGAAATACTATCAAAATGACCGATGGGGGCTATTAAAACACCTTCAAATTATTTTATATGCCGCTGATAAATTTACATGAATAAATCTATCGCTAAAATTATGTTGATAACTCTTTTTATAAATAAATATGGTGATATGGAAATTATGAATAAAAATTCATCATGAGATATAAATAAGTGTTTTTGTTTTTATTTATATTTATTGCATTGACTTCACACTGTGTGTTACCATAATATAATGAAAGTAAACATAATTTCTTGAGAAAATATTTATTTTATATCGATTCTTGGGGGAAAAACTTAGCTGGCAATTTGAATTTTAATTTTCTGATAACATTGAAAAATAAAACTACTTTGTAAGCTAAAACTGTTTTTTCGATGAACATTTCTATAACAAGGATCATGAAATTTAGCTTATGAAAGAATATTCTCCTGCCGTTGCCGTTTTACATCATAAATCGATATCAATAATCGTATTAACTAAATATCGGTATCGAGAATTAATAGAAGCCAGATAAGTTTTGTTTTCTAAATGCATCTATCCGATAATATTCATAGTTTCTTTCACACCAGGGGTCTTCAACACATAGCGGCCCGCGGGCCACATTTGGCCCTGGGAGCTTTTTTTTTTGTTGTGGCCTGCCGATAATTTTGAAAAAATTGGTGAAAAACAATTAATTTTTGGAATTTATTAAATAAATAATTCTAGAACAATTGAAAGAAATAATTTCTGAAACAAAAAAATTTCAGAATTAGTGAAAAAATCAGTGAAAAATTAGTTTAGAACTTATCAAAAATGATAATTTTTAAAATAATAATTTTTTTTAGATTATAAATAAAACTCTTCAACTAATTTTTGTCCCTGTTTAACTCGGAGCCCAATCGGCCCCTTCTATTAAGATGACACTAAATAATTACATAAATTGGAGGCCCGCGGGCTTGTCGAGAAGTTTCAATTTGACCCGTTGTGTCTGAAAGGTTGAAGACCCCTGTTTTACTCAGTGGATCACACTCATCACGTTACCAATTAGACCGTTTTCCCACTTAGTACGACAAATTTTCCCGGTCTCTATACTTTTACCAATACTCATAGAGATTTCCTGTTTACAGCGTTTCCCCACTCACAAAGTTTTTTTCATGAAGGATTTTTGAAAAACGTTATAAGCGGGATCCACTGTATCAATGAATTAAAAAAAAAACCAGTATAACATGTGATAGAGAGCACTACATACAATCATGTATTAATTAATTTTCTGTCTTCTATTTTCAATGACTTTACTGATCACTTCAACGTCACAAAAACTCATGCAAAGAACAAATAGCAAAATTTTTGATTGAAATGGAAATGAAGAGAATAATCTAGAACTGGCATGCAGGAAAGTATTGAATGTTATTGCTATTTAAATTTTGAAGCAATGTACAGGGTGTCTCACGAAGAGTGTCTGAATGGAATAAAAATGTCACGTTTGATTCCAAAAGTTGAGTAAAATTTTCAAAATAGGGAACAATTCTGCTCAGATATCAATGGAAAATGAGCATTGGGAAATTATGAAAATTGCATCTTTTATACGGCCATCAAATGAAAAATATTAATTATTAAAATTTGCTTCTCTATTTATTATGGAAATTGGAATTGAACTATTGGATTGGAAATGAACTATTTGGAATAAATTTGTTAAAACATAGATGATTGAAATTCTTGATTTTTAGCATTTTGTACCAAGAAGAACTTAAGGAGCCATCTCTAAGGTAATAATCAGCCGTTAATGAAACCACATTCTTTTTCATTTACCTTTACTATAATTTCAATTGTTTTTTGAGTGACAAGTAATTCAGTGTTTGCAGAAGGAAATGAATCCGCAGCTTCAGAGCCCCAAAATACTGAACGTCTAGCATAGTGTTAGTAATAGAATCGATGTAACGAATTCCACAAAAGGCATTCTCTCAATTATAAAAGCCGTAAATTATGAAACTATAATACAGTGAGATAAATTTACTGTTGAAAAAAAATATTCTTAATTGATATTATAAAACAGAAATTTATACACTGAATGTTTCTCAGATATATGTTTAATAAAAGCAATATTATAATAAATACAAATATACCTGCGTTCTTCCAATGTAAACATATTCAAGAAATCAAATGTCTCTTCATAGCTCAAGCCCCATGTACGACCAAAACCGCGCGTAGGTCTTCTCTGCAACCCGTCAACCAAGTCTATGTCCCTTTGTAGGTATGGTCTCCATAACCTTACGGCATGCTCTAGTCCAGGACGAATTAAGAATCGGAAAAGCGGAAGAATGATTTTAGGAGAGCGTGAAGAGACCTTTTTGAAAATGAAACCGAGCATTCTATTCGATTTTCTGACCACTGCTTAATAATTTAGATTCAGGAAACCTAACCTGCTCTCAATGAGAATTCCCAAATCGGTGACCCTTGTTGCATTTAGAATAGTAATACCATTCAACTCGTAAGGGAAACGTGTAATGTTGGAACCAAAATGAGTGACCATACACTTGTCAACCCTAAAGGTCATGCTTCTTTCATTAGCCCATGCTGCAATCATATTCATGTCCACCTGGATCATCTCCCTATCGCGTGGATTCCCGACTAACTATTATCATTAGCTTCACGTCATCTGCGAATTTTCTAACTATGCTATGAATACCCTAATCGAGTTTATCTATATAAAGTTAAAAAAGTTTGGGCCCAAGGACACTTCCTTGAGGAACTCCATTTTTCACACATGCCCAATCAGAAACTTTCTTGTTCATCGTAATTCGTTGTAACTATCTCTTAACCACGATTTTATCCGATTCAGCAAGTTGTCCCCCCAATCCCAACCTCATGTAAACAATGTAAACGCTTCAAGAGTTTGCCATGTTGGACCAGATCGAATTCGTTCGGAAAATCAAGATAAACAACATCAACGTTTTTTATTATAGCCTTACCCATACGTGATCATAGAAGCAAAGGAGCTTGGTTACCCATGACTTCTACTTTCTGAACCCATGCTGATTTTCCAACGAAATATTATTCTCGTCTCTATCCCCTGCACCAATATCATTTTAATAGTAATTGTGTTGTAATTTGTAACTAAATGTTTGTATTCATGTGTTTTTATGTTTGTACCTATGTGTATGTTTGTATTTGTATATATGTCTGTGTTTTTGTGATTTTTGTTAATTAAAAAAAAAATTCCTAAACTAACAAAAATATCCTAACCAACGTTGCTGCATTGAAACAATTTCAAATTAATTTCTCATCTATGCCTGATGGAAGGATTTCGTAAAATCCCTTTACAGGTCATAAAGTGTGTGCTTGCGTTATTTTTCTGTTTTTCACTTTTTTGTGCAATCTACATATTTGTTTTGCACATGTAAAATGCCGTTCACTGTGTTTTTGTACTTTTCTCTTATTTCGTGCCTAAGACTTTGAAATAAATTAAAAAAAACCTGCCTATCATACAAGGAGAAGAAGAAGGAACGGGGGAGGGGCATCTGGAATGACGGAGATTCAGTTTTTTTTGAAAATCAAGAATTTTAATCATCGATATCTCGGCCGATTTTCCATTTGAATTTTGTGGGAGTAGATTTTCTTCTAAAAAAAGAGGCACAAATATTTTTTTTTTTTGAATTTTTTTTTATTGATCTCATAATTAGAGCTATGATCACTTTTAGGACCAACAATTACCAACGTAAAATACTCCGGTTGGCGATTAAAGTTATGATCAAACTTTAAGATTTGTTTCTTTTGAAATAAACCGTAGAATAATTTCAGTTCCTTACGAACACTCATCGTGAAACACCCTGCATACGAAAGTAACGTTGCCGCATGCTTGGACAAGACGAGTCTTTATATTGGGAGCGAAACGTAGTTGTTATAGTAGGATAGATACATCATGCGATCGAGACTAAGGTTTCAATTTATAGAGAGCATGTATATAGAAGATTATACAGAAAGCTCACACGGTATGAAGGTCCTGACGGTGCGCAACAATATGAGACACGTCATACTGGCCATGCGTCAAGAAGTCCTGGCGATCATTCTGAGAGAGAGCACGAGTAAAGGTCAAGCGGGGAAAAGAAACAAAGCACAAACTAATGAGTAAAAAGGTGTTATCAAAGATGCAATTAATCAATTCGTATGCAAAATTATACCATTTACCAATGGCCTGAAAATTCATGTTCAAAAAATAAGTTTTTAGTATTCTATAAAAAAACAAATTATGATAGTTTCAATTTTTGAAAACTTTATGAACATATAATTATGTTTTGCATTTATTATACGTATATGAGATTATGTCTTTAAATTGATAGATTTATTTCGTTGAGAGGTTCAAAGCAATTTTATAAATAATGTAGGTATCCATAAATCGATATATAGTTTGAGATTCGATATGATCTGACTAAAATCGAAAAAAATTTAAAATAAAATTCCAAAACTATTAAACTAGAGCACGTTGATTCAGGCTTTTTTTTTCCTATTTTCGAACTTTTTTGTAAGATTGCCTTTTTTTAAGTTTTCCTGTTTTAACTGCATATTCCGACAATGTTTTATGCTTTTCCTAATAGCTTCAAGGCCATATTATATAAAACTCGGATGTTTCAGGTTTCGAGAACCTCAAAAGCACACATTACCTTTTATAAAAATTTCAATTCTTAGCATTATCTTTTTCATATCAGACATTTCTTCCCTCTAGCCCAACCAAACGCAAATAGGCGGTAATGCCTGAGAGACAAACAAACACCTCATGAAACAAGGCATTACCAGGCATAGAAGTAACAAAGACTTTTCATCTCTGCTATACATTCATGTTAGTTAATAACGTATCTAGTTGAATGATCATAATAACTTTTGTTTGTGGTATATGATATATGTAGTATTAAACTTAGTTTGGTTAATGGATGCAGTTATTATTAACTAATAAGGAAACACAGACAGAGTAAAATTTTTAAACACTTTTCGGATCCTTTATATCTGTTTTCCTGTTTTACATTAATTATAAATGCTTTTTCTCCGTGAATATTTTAAGCATTTTTAGTGCTTTCTTGCCTGCTTATTTTTACAATTTCTAGTTGTTAAACTTCCTGTATCTAATTTTACATGCATGTTTTTGTTATTGTGGGAGCAAAAGTAATCGGAATATTTGTGAAATTTATTTTATCTGAAAATGAATTGCTGTATTTTGAAGGAAAAAAGGTTTATGAATTATTAGCGATTAAGTGTAAGTATCTTTCATAAGCAAATTCCTGAATTCATAAGAAAAGACGCTGATTATAGTTTGAATGTATTCGGTGATCTTCCGTCTCGGCATTAGTGCAACATCTACAATAATACATAATTTATTTAGCGAATTAGTAAAATAAGTATACGTAATATACCTTCATGTCGAACATGGCAATATGGCGGAAATACCCAGCTTTTCCATCCGCGACAGGCAAGCGAAGAAAGTAATGCTTCTTATCTTCGGCGACGAATGGTTCGTCTCTCATTTCAACCCAACCATAATGAGCATCCTCTTGCAAATGCTGTAACAAGAATGGAGAATATATGACATGATATTTCATCGATGAAATTTTAGTGATCCAATAATACCCTCACTTACGCATGACATTTTATTCATGTGACTGAACGTAAAACTTTCATAAGCTTTCACGAGAGTCACTAATATGAATTTCAAAATACAGTCGGCCCCACTAATCGGATAGCAACGATTCCAGAAATACCATAATAAGCGGGGCATCCGATTATACGGGGAACAATTCAAATGTTATTTTACAACTTCAGTATAGTTTGCATATTGAAAACTGATGAAGAATCAATGCCAATAAAGCTTTTCTAATAAATCTGACATGAAAAATTAAATAAAAATTACATTTAATTACAACGATTACAAAACTTGACATTTTTTGCTTTTCATTAGAAAAGTTAGCGCCTTCTATTGGCTCAACACAGAATAAAAATAATGTACGTATTGAAGACAACTTGAATACTTGGAGGCCAGTACCTTCTTTGAAATGTACTTTTTCTAAATCTCATTTTAGTGTAACATATTTTTCATTAATTACAAATGTTTCATTTAATAAAAAAATTTATGTGCATACTGGTTGATGTGTATCAAGAGTTAATGTGTGAAGCGTAATATTCGATTAGGAGGGGGAAATGTTCAATTATCATATTAAGCTGGGAACTTTAATATTGTCTCGGTAGGAGAAATTTCGGTGCCGGAGGATTTTATCCGTTTAAGCGGGATGTCCGTGGATCCATTATCCGATTATGGGGGGGGGGGGGTGACTGTGTATTTGCACATATTTTTTTTCATAAATTCAACTAAAATAAAATCTAAATTCTCATGCATCTTCCAAATTTTTTCCCTCAATAAATTTCAATTTCCGAAATGTATTTCCATTAAAAACATCGGGAACGTAAACAATAAGATGAATATTTAACATTATTTTTTATGGCATTTTGCAGAACTCTAAAAAAACACCACTTAGTTATATTTATTATGTATTAGCACCTGCTGTAGAACGCGTTTGTAATTTTGACACATTTAAATGAAACCTTGTCAAATTTTCTGACCATAAAAACGCGTAATTAACGACTAAGAAAAAAAAAAGTCTAGGAAAGCAGAGTCTGGAAGTCACTGAATAATCACATCGTGAAGGGAGCTTCCAAATATCACCTGTGATTAATATCTTGAATGAAAAAAAAAAAATGAGCTCTGGTTTTTCTTCTTACGTAACAGCTCAAATCCTTGTTGGGTTGAGAGTGCTAATCAATCACTTTATAATGGAAAAGGATGGGGGGGAGAAAAAAAAAACACTATAGAAAAGTATATACGGTGAATTTATTTTTTCCTCTCTTGATTTTAAAGAATTGACTTGGGATATGCAAACAATTGGTTGAGAGGTTCACCGACAGTCTGTGTACCGAGAGATAATGAGAAACACACACATACTTTCGTTGGAATATCCCAGGAGGAAACAAAAAACTTTTAATTCAGGTTTATGAAATAACTAAGTTTTTTGAATACTTGTGAGGTGTTCAATGTGTGAAAATTGTTTTATTTGCACATAAATTATAGCGTCTTTTGATACCAATTAATAAAAAAGCCCTCGCGATACACAACTGAGTTTAAGACTTCATTGAACCCTCGGGGTGTATAATTTTGCTCATGGCAACGATTGATTAATTTTGATATTTTTTCAACAGAATCGTCCAGTAAAAATTATTTGCAAAATAGCAAAATAATTCAATGAGTCTTAGTTAAATTTAATTATTTAAAAACTCAAAGAAAAAAACATTATTTTCATTTTCTGTACATATAGGGTACATACACACGACTGGTATGTGTTCTGTACATACATACGGCTCTCTGAGACCGTCCATTCCTTTGGGAAAGAGCGCAAACCATCCCAAGATGGTCTTTCTGGGCGGTCAGTGGTCATGTCTACCTGCCTGTCTGTCTGTACCAACATACAGGGTGATACAAAGGTCTGTACATACAGTACTTAGTCCTAATGCGGCCGGCCTTTATCTCATCAACCGTTTGTTGTATAGGTATCATTCCCGTTTAAAAAATGCTCAAAATGAGTTTAGAAATATCCCTGTAACAGTTTCGAGTGTGACAAAACTAAAAAAAGCTAAATTTTTATATAGACATCCTGTCCTAAAAAATTCAATTAGAAATTTATTACTCTCTATAAATTTTTTGGGACTTACCAAAAAAATCGCATTTCTGAAGACAATATTCACAGCGAATACGCATCTTTCTCTCATTTGAGCTGTTCTTTCCCAATTTTCTTTCGATTTTTGTATTCAGATATCTCAGCAAATATTACACTTGGAAACATGAATTTTTTGATGGTCTCAGAATAGACAGAGCAATAACTTTCTGATTGGGTTTATTTAAAGCAGGGTGACCAAATAAAAATTTAGATTTTTTTTTATTTTGTGGCACACTACTTTCATTCTCAAAGTTGGTGCAGGGTGATTTTTAAACGCATGTTGAGCATTTTTAAATTTGAACTCATACAATGCACACTTGATCATCATCTCTACAATGAGCAGTTGATTAATTAATTAATTTAATTTAATCAAATTTCTGATTGCGCCTTTGTGATATGATTTTATACATCTTTCCATGATTATTTATTATTCGCGCCCGTTGCACTTTGACTTTAACTTGATTAATTTGATTCTTCTTTTTACATAATTTTTAATTTCCTTTCACTATATGCAATCTTTGACGTATCAATAAATAATGGTTTTGCCGGAAATGCCCTGGACCTCCCCCCTTCTGTCGGGGCTGAAGAGCTTACATTGCTTCTTGTGACAGAGCCTGGTTTCTCCAGTTGATGAGATAATGCCCGAATCAGTATTTACAGGTCAACCTGTATATAAAAAGTGTTTACTATAAATTGTGTAGATGGGAAATATATAAAATCTTAATTTATATAGCGGCTGGTTAATGAATGACTAAAACATTATAGAAAATATTTTGCATTTCGCAAAATTATTTAGATGGAAAATTTAGATAATTAATTAAATAATAGAATAACTCAAAATGAATAATGGGAAAAAACACAGAAAAAAATCCCATAAAATTTAAGTTCTTGAATTAATTATACATTTTTCGAATGCATGTGGGGTGTTTAAGGGGTCTCTTATAACTTTGAACATGGTGAAAAACTTTTCTCCAATGCGGTGGTTCCTAACGTTGGGCCCACACCCCACAAGGGGTTTATCTATGAAGGTTTTGAACCTTGCGAACTCATTTTTTCGTATCAATTCAAATTTTTAATTTTTAAACAATTTCTTTTTTGATGACTTCTTTTATTTTTCTCTTTCAGTGGAAAAGGGTGGGGGGGAGTTGACCAAGGGTTCTTAATGTTGTGCTCCGCGTAAAATTTGTGCCAGTAGGATAAAGTCCACAGACCCCCTCCCCCCGTGCTAATAAAATGAAGAAAATGAAGGCCACCGAACTCCTTTAAAAAATAATATTCTGTGTATAGAAATGAAAAACAATCAGTTAATTGTTTTCTCATCCAAGCTCACGGACTCCCTCTCTTCGAGGACCCCTGATTAAGAACCAGTGCTTTTGACTAAGTAAAATTAGAGGGAAATGGGGGGGGGGGCTAAAATCCTTGTAAAAATCCCCCCTAAAAAAAGGTTAGAAACCACTGCTTTAATAGAAACATCATTAAAAATACTGCTTAACACAATTTGTTTGTTTCAAAATCTTTGCTCATGTTCTTGACTGTATGCACTATCTTATGCCGGTCTAATGTGTGTGTGTGTGTTTCACCATACCTCTTATATTTACTTTTTTGTAAATTTTGGAAAAAAAAACCATTAAAAACAGGTTTTGTGCATGATAAAATATCATGGCATCAATGTAATTGAACGAAAAACATTTCAAAATATAAAAGGAACTGCTCAGTTCATAAAATGAAGCAAAAACTTGAGATTTCATTGTCTTTAATCTCATTTAAAAATACATTTCAAATTGAATTTTTTTTGAAATTGAAAATTTAATTTTAAATAAGATTAAGTCAATGAAATCTCAACCTTTTGCATATTTTGAAATGATTTTTATTCAATTACATTGATATCATAGTATATTATGATGCACACAAGCTATTTTTAACGTATGTTTTCGAAAGTTTACAAAAAAAAAAAAAAAACTAATAGTTAAACAGTATTTTAATGAAAAAAAATATATATTAGAGCACAGTTTTACATCATGTTAAAAGGTATGAGACGCGTTAATGTGTGAAACTTGTTTTGTTTGCACATAAGTTATAGTGCCTTTTGATACCAGTTAATAAAAACTCTGCCGATACATCACGGAGTATCAGACTTTGTTATTGCCTTGGGGAGCCTTAAGTAATCAAGCTCATGGCAACGATTAATACATTTTAATAGATTTGGGTGGGTAAAACTTCTTTTACAAAATAATTCAATGAGTTTTAAATAAATTTATAATTTTTTCAGATACAAAAAAATCATTATTTTCTGTACATATATAACACGTATTTACAATACTTTCTGTAAATAAAGAAGAAAAAAAAAAAATCTCAATTTATATTGCAGTTAGATTATCAATAAATCAAACATTTCAAAAATTATTTTACATTTCGCAGTTTTCTTAAAGATAGAAAACTTAGATGATTAATTAGGAATAATGAAAAATGAATAATGAGGAAAAGCATAGAGAACAACATATAAGTTTTATGTTCGAAAATTAACTACAAATATTTTGAAGATTTTGGGGGGTGTGTTGTATGTATGAAAATTGTTCTATTTACTCATAAATTAATTAATCCTCCTTTTAATACCAATAATTAAAAACCTCGATAAATAACTGACTTTCAGACTTTATTAAACTCTTGGGAAGTCTTAATTCTCATGGCAATAATAATTAATTTTAATATTTTTTAAACGGCCTTCGAATAAAACTTAATTTACAAAACAATATTTAGAGTTTTAAAGTAATTTAATTCATTGAAAACTGGAAAATCATTACTTTTCGTGCACACACGCATATATATATATATATACATGTAAAATAATTTCTTTAAATGAAGTAGAAGAATATCTAAATTTATTATATGTATATAAAATTATACAGTAGTTGATTAATAACTCATATATTTTAGAAAATATTTTGAATTTAACAATTTGCTTAATATAGAAAACTTAAATTATTAATTAAGAATAACGGAGTAACGTATAATGAGATTATACGAGAGGGAAATTCAGAAAATTGAAATTTTAAACATGTTTTAGATGTATGGGAATATTCTAAAAATACTACACAGCAAATATTTTTCCCCCCGAAGGAATATTTCATGAAATTTCACGATTATTCCATCAATAAAAATTTGTTGCTTTATTGATTGAAAAAATTTTTTTTAATCTAATTCCCATTTGATTTGATTTCCACTATTTGATTAAAATAATCCATTCAAATTTCGGAGTTATTGGAAGGTATTTTCTGAATTTTATATGGAATTTTATTTATATATAAAGGATAGTAATTTTTCACTTTTATGAAGGATAAAGGGTTTTTGTAGAAAAAGCTTACCTTTTTACACTTCCATTCGTCAGCTTCACGACAGATGCTTATGATGGATGAGTTTTGAATTCTCCTTACCCAAACGGCCATGAGACTGTTTTCGTCTACCCATTGTATGGAGGTAATGTAAAACTCTCTAAGGGGGAAAAAACAGTTGATTTAAAAAATAAATGTAAACTTCATAAATAGTGAAATATGGAAAATAATTTGAAGAAAATAAAATACACAGTGCTGTAGAAATTCTAGAAAAACTTTGAACGCATTAAAAAAAAAAATTGTATATCGATAAAAATTCCCATAATCAATCAAATTGACTTACTGATTGTGCATTTGTGGTGGTGGCGTAACTTCTGCTAATGTTGGCGATGGTTCATCCAGATAAGCTATGAATAGTTGTACTTTCGGATTTGGCTTACCAGGCTGTTCAATATTTTCGGAAGAAAAAAATAATAAATTGAGTGTGTGTGGATGAGAATAGGGTGGGATTACACTATGAAAGTTTGATAAAAGATCTTTACAAAACTTGAAAATAAATTCCGATAACGATGTTTGTTATATTTGATTAAATGTAACCGATGCGCTCCCGGGACCAAAAATTACATCATTTTGGTGACGTTAGGATTTATATGCAAATCAGTTGATATTTATTAATTATCAATACTTCACCAATTACAGTTCGGATTCTTTTGAACTTGTTTTTATGTCTTTAGATTAGTTTTTTGAAAGCATTTATTGACGTTTATGTGAAGTTACTGCACTTATGTATGGGATCATTATGTATGGGATGGAGTCACAAAAATGATTTAACTGGCTATATGGAATGATTACATTCGGACGTTGAAAAAGAAACAGCTTGATTGAAGTTAACTAATTTTCTAGCTTGTTATTCAGCATTCTCAAGCGTGTCAGTCGGCGGTGTAGACATACACGATCAAACAGCCGTGAAAATTGTAGGGGAAAAAGTTCCCCCATAGACAGTACAGAGATCGTCGCTCATCATATCATCTATTTTGGCCAGTGTTACACCAACACCATAAAAGTTATTTTATAAAAATCTTCATAAATTGCATAAAGAAATATGATAGCATGATGTCAACTTTGATGAAGACGAAGAAAACTTTAATAAGACGATGATACTTTGAAAAAGACGAATGTAATCTTTATAAAGATAACTCCGGTAAAGGCGATGATAACTTTGATAAAGACGAAGATAACTTTGATAAAGACGAAGAAAACTTTGATAAAGACGAAGCGAAAATAAATCTGAATAAAATATTTAGAAAAGTTGGCAACATGAAAACACGCTGCATTCGAGCAAAGGCAACCGATAAACTTATTTGTTGCATTTGCTCGAAAGTAGCGTGCTTTCATGGCGCCAAGTAGCGTGTGTATCTCGGGGGCCTAACACCAGCCTAAGTGCTAATCGCTCAGCAACAAAATAATATTTGCCGGAATTTACCAATAAAAGATCCTATTCATCAATTTCAAATCGTACGTAGTGAAGAGAACTACGTCTCATGAACATGAAATAATGCAGTAACTGCTTGTGAGGCTACATTTTATATACATAAGGAAAGGGGGGGGGGTCATATTTTGTCCTAGGAGTACATGTATCGACATTAAAGCATTAATTAGCGAATGTGGTTATGATATAAAATGAAATGAGACTAATATCACTTAAAACGAGGGTATCATAAATACAGTACTAATGCAGTTATAGAATTCGCATGATTCAATAATTCCATCGATACTGACATGAATGGAAGTTGATTTAAAGAGGGAGGAATTCCCCCCTTGCATTATCAAAGCGACTGAAATCCTCATTTCAGTTATCGCGTTCAGCAGATCACTGGCTATCAAAGTATCCGAAATTTGAAGAGAAAATAACTCAATCGATATGGAACGCTTTCCTCGGAAAGCTTGATTATAAGTATACTATTGATTACAACTGCGTCGCTTCAAAATAGTTCAACCTTGATGATGATTGCTATAGAAAGGAAAGTAAAAATATATATCGATATATCGCATCGATGTCGCTTCTAGACATTGAATAAAACCGTAAATGATAGGCTATGGACCATAGCGACGACTATTCATGGGGCTGGATATTGATTCAATAACTGTTTTGAC
Organism: Pholcus phalangioides; assembly: GCF_987345545.1. Lineage (NCBI taxonomy): Eukaryota > Metazoa > Arthropoda > Arachnida > Araneae > Pholcidae > Pholcus > Pholcus phalangioides. The sequence continues at coordinate 25,789,065 of NW_028301602.1, forward strand.
GTGTGCCAGATCCAAACAATAATCCTTTCGCTGGAAACGTTGCTGACTAAGCAGTCTTTTCATTCACATGATTACGGTAATGATACCGATCGTTAGGGAGTAACGATCATTACGATAACAATCGACCACCTGTCGAGGTCGCTTTTGAGATCTAAGCGCATCTCATACTATAACAACCTTCACTTTGGACATATGACGATGTCGTTGCCCGAAACAATGCCAGAACGAGAGGATGCTGCATAGTATTTCCATACGCAATAAAGGATTTGCGGATTCACGCGGGAATCGAAATATCAGATAACGCATTAATAATTTCCAATAATTTCCAGCTATTATGTGAGTAATTGCCAATATTTCCGTGTTGATTGAAATGAAATGTTGCCATGAAATCAAATTGCAAAAACTGTCTTAGAATTCTAAAAAAAAATTATCTTAGACATGCAAGGTCAGAGGCCATCTTTCCATGGTCACACTATATGCAATTTACAGATATTTCACAATAGAAACAATTGAAGACGTGGAGCACAACTGTGATCCTTTAGGTCGATGTATTCATAAAGTTTGTGTACCGTTGCCAAGGAAGTCCGCCACAGAGAGCAGGCATTGACATAGCTGTCTTCAACATGACTTCAACACGATAGACATAACATAAAAATTCGGGCACTTGCCATTTTCACTTCAGAATATTTAAAGAAAACAGGTGGCAACACACACCACTATGAAACAAGCATAACTCTGACAACATAAATACGTTAGGGCCACGCATATAAACACTCAGAAGCACGCACGCACATTCCTGCATGTACCACTTTGTTAGAAATTCCCCAGAGGAATGTTTACCAGGTGCATGTACAGCTTGAGCATTATAGCGCTGAGGAAAATGGCTTACCCTAGACCAGCGGTTCTCAACCTTTTTTGACTCGCGAAGCCCTTTCTGATATATAATTTCTAGTATGACGGAGCAATGCCCAATTTTTTATTTATTCATCAAAGTTTCTGATTTATTTTTGTTATTTAAAAATATTTATAATTATTTTTTCCTTCAAATTTACTTTTTTCATTTTCCTCGAGCGGCAGCGGAGCTCCAAGGGCTCCGCGGAGCACCGGTTGAGAACCGCTGCCCTAGAAGATAGTGTACGTGTCACGCAAGTACACGTCAAAATGGCTGAGAGCAACAGGCTTGCAACGGTAAAATATTTAACCATTGCACTTCACTCACAATTCGAAATATGGGTGGCAGCACAAAAAATTCACACAGAACACTAGATACGCACTCAGACTGTTAAGTAGCCTAAAGCACGCACGCACACTTTCGGCACAACTCAAACGGTAGTAAATTGCCTATTGTGTGCGATAGGTGAGTTTTCGATATTGATGTGTGCCTATTCGCGGTTCTTTGAAATGATTCTTGTTGGACACTATCGGGGAGTGACGGATAGACGTTCATTAAAAAGGCGAAGCAGAAGTGGGTGACACAAGTTTGGGAACTGTGTGGATCACAATTGTTTTACAGCATCGGAGCACTAAGAGAAGCCGGATGTGTATCTAATGTTCCTGGTTGCATGTGGAAACTGTATACATACAGGGCGTCCCGGAAAGGACTAATCGATTGTAAAAAGAAATGACTAGGGAAAAGCGATCGATAAAAGAATAAAACAAGCGGTATGTCTATTCTGAAAACCTTAAAAATCTGATACAGAAGTTTCAAAACTAGTTACAAATATTGTCGACAGGGAGGCGCTGTGAGCTTTGATCGTGGTTTGGAGTTCAAGAAATAGGTCATAAACCGTCTTTTGCAAATAGTCGTTGCAATCACATCACAATCGATTCAAAAATGTGCACCTTTCGCTGCACGGAGATGGCATAAACGATCACTATGGACCGGCACGTCTCAGTTTTGGGACAATTTGTCGCCTGCGGGAGGATCGACGAGGAACTTCGTGTTTCATGTAATATGGAGGGCCCAACTACACCGTAACAATAATTTGTGCCTTTCTTGAGAAACACTTCGGGAACACACAGTTCATCGCATTGAACTATTCCATATTTACTGGAACAGGCATGGATTGACCTCCATGCCCATCATCTGCTCTTACGCCCACAGAACTAACTTCTGTGTGGGACAATTTGAAGAAAACTATTTTCCGGAAGAACCTCCTGTAACACTGGGTGAGCTTGCAGAGTTGATCTGTGAGACAATGAGCGTTCATTTCCATTGAGACACTGTAGAGGGTGAGTGAAAATTTCATTCTTCGTTCGCACCATCTCTGTGCTGCAAAAGGTGCATTTTTGAATCTATTGTGATGCGACTGCAACGACTGCTTGCAAAAAAGGACAGTGTATAGCCTATTCCTCGGTTCGAACCCCACCGTCACCGCAGTGGTGGTCGGCTGAAGTTGGTATCCTGTGGTTCTCAACATTTTCTTCGGTGGCCTTCATTTTCATAGGCGCAAATGCGAGCCGATCTCCCCATTAAAAAGGCTCGCCACAGAGAGTAACAGGCCTACATCGATAAATTATTCAATCATTACACTTCACGCATAGTTAGAAAAACTGGTGGCGGATACGGCAGCACTACACATAACAAGCATTACACAGAAACAAAAACTTCACGTCAGGTTTCACTACACGTACACGCACATTCCCCATTCCCGCATGTGCCAATTCATTAGAGGTTCCGCATAGGAATATGCACGAGGTGCATGTGTGGTTTAGAAGTAGCCTATTCCTCACACTCCAAACTGCGATTACAGCATACAGTGCCACCTGTCGGCAATATCGATAACCAATTTTGGAACTATCAGATTTTTACGGCTTTAGAATAAGCATACTTGTTTGTTTAAGCACAGCTTGTTTTATTCTTCTATCGATTCATTTCTGGAATCCTTATTGAACACCCTGTATTTATGAATCACCCTATATATATATATATATATACACACACACAATTAAAGACACACACACACACTACTTATTTATGTGTGTGTGTGTGTGAGTGAGAATCACAAATACAAATACAAATAATACAATACAATACAATAATACAATACAATACAAAATTGTATTTGTATTTGTGTGTGTGTGTGTGAGTGAGAATCACCTTATCACCTTTCATAAATATCTACATTTCAAGACACTTGTAACACTTGCATGTCACGTACCTTTGGGTACCGCAACTTGATGGTTTGTGGATAGACATTGGTATAGGAACCGTACCAGGGGTACGTCATCACATTGACTTCAGTGTCGTTGAAAACGAGGAAAGCAATCTTTTTGCCATCTTCAGACCACCAGATTGCGTTGTTTTTCTTGAATACCTCAGCTGCGTTACATTATTAGCGATGGAAAAAAACAAAATTCATAGAAAACCCGTTATTGAAACGTATAAAATATTTTTCTTCGCAATATGAACAATACAATAAATTGGGAGAGAAGTAAAAATACTCGCTCTAGCCATTACTTTGATCATTTTATTGAATCAAAGATTACTACTGTATATGATTTCAAGCTTGAAGGTCAAGATCAGGAAGGGTGCAGGACTTTTTCAGTCCACGGGTCTGAAATTTGTATGTATAGTGGTAGTAGTACTCGTATTTTACGGGACATTTCCGTAATTTTGGACAACAAAATCCTTATACAAAAAAAAATGTCCCGTTTTTTCCCCCGTACTTTCAACGAGACTTGCTAGATCTTTTAATATTTGCTGAAACCAAGAATTAAAATTATTTTAAGATATAGATTATATTATGACAGAGTTAAATATAATAAGTTAAATAGATTATATTTCCCGTCGTTGACGATTTTTCAGCGATTTTAGTGATAGTTGGCAACTTTACAAATTTTTGACAACTTTATTGGCTATAATTAGCAACTTTTCTTATCTTTGACAATTTTTTGGCTGTAATTGATGATCTTTTCGGCTCTGATTGGTGACTTGCCTTTTTCAATTCCTTTTTTGTCTAGAAATGACAACTTTACTTGTCTTTGATATATATTTTTTTGGATACAAATGGCAACTTCGCTTGCTTTCGAGAATTTTTTTAGTCATAATTGAAATTTTTACTTGCCTTTGATAGTGTTTTTGGTGATAATTCGTGATTTTTTTTTGTATGGATTCCGATTTCCTGTGTTTTTATCGGGGTGACATGGTCAGCCTAGGTATAGATACTATTGTTAATTTCCTACCAGAACACATTTCGTGGGCCATTTGTAACGCCTTGGTGGGCCGCATTTATCTTGCGGGACGGATATTGTGCACCTTCCGGTAAAAATGATCTAGTACAGCCCCGTGAGAAATTGTAATGTATTAGATTTGTACTTTAGTGCACAATATAAATCTCAGCTGAGCTTCAGCCTATAATTATAATAACAGATGAAGTAGTTAAAATGCGAGAAAAATGTTTAAATAATAGAAAGAAATAATTCATTCTGAATCCAAGAAACAAATATTTAGGGCAAAACAAATTACAAAATGCTATTACATGAAGATACATAAGAATAACGAAATCGTACATAAGTAGCGTCTACGTGAAGCGTAAAAAATTAATTGCTATCCTAATTCCATTACAAGATTAAACAAAAGTAGAGAGAATTAGAAAAATATCAAAAAATGAAGATAAAAGGTAAAAATGTTCTAAAAAGAAATCCTCATGTAAATTTCACTGACTCCAATTTAAATACAATATTTTTTATTGCGTCTAACAACAACATGGTAAGTGCGAAATACACGTGCATACAAATGCTCCTAAACAAACATTTCATTAAATTTATCGCGATAATATAAAATAAACCGAGTAAATAAATAACCTCTTAACTTAACATAAATTGTTTCCAGACAATAAACATTTATTTCCTAACGTTTTTTGTTCTTTTTATAGTGAAGCCAATTTCTCCGCCAGAGCTGAGAACATTCTCCTCTTCCCATTTTGTAATACTCTTCTCCCCTAACTCAAAAATACTTAAATTGTCTTCTTTTTTTTTATAGCGGCTATAAATTTTCGTTAACAAGAAAACAAGGCTTTATAGCGAGTGATAATGACGTACAGTTCTTTATGTATAATACTGTATAAATTCATTTATACATGAGTACTGACCTTCGTATAACCAGTCTGGAATGCCGTTGAAAATGACGCCTTCTTCTCCTGTGCTTGTTACGGGAATGGGCTTCTCGGTAGGGTTGTAGGCGTTCATGTAATAAACGTTGTTCTTGAGAACGTACACCTTTAAAGAAATAAGGTACTGTGTATGTATTGTTTTGGTACACTTACGCATTTTATGTCGTTTTTTTCCCCTATTTAATTAGAAAAAGTTCAACACGTTGTGAGAGGCTGTAGGAATTTCAAGGTTTTACGATCCGTATTTATGTGTCGCTGAAGATTGACATTTTCTCGTTTAAGTTTCGATATCCTACATTCGTTTAATTTAAGATTATTTGTAGAATTTCCTGAACGGAGCTCCGTCGTTTTTATTTATCAGGATCGCGGACTATTTCTGGAAGATCTATTAAGGAATTTTGAAAATATGTTTTGTTTTGGGTCTTGTTTATATCTTTAATTCAGAAATCCTACGCTTTTAATATATAACTCTTATTCTTAAACAAAAATCGAGACATTTGGAATTCTGAAGAATTAAACAGTTGATTAAGTGAAATGTCAACTGATAAAATTTAAATGTCATTAGTATTAATTTCTTCAACCTTACTGTGTTATGCAGAAATTTCTCGGTAAATTTCTTTGATGTAAACAAATAGAATTTAGTACATCAATCGTTGTTTTGCACACTTTAAATACTGCACTTTAAAAGAAAATTTTTTTCACTAATTCAAATCAAAAATTATTTCGCATACTTTCCTTTTCCTACTCCTTTTTACATACTGCACTGTAATAGAATTGTTTCTTTTTTTACTAATTTCAGCTAATTTTAGATGATATTTCCAGTGGATGTTATGCTTTGTCATTTTTTTCATAAAATAAGTCGGTGTCAAATTGTGTAGTGTAAAATTGACATTAAAAGTACTGAAAAAGTGCTGGGTTAGGAAAATAGCCGAGTAGCCAATATAAACTATGTATTTGTAAAATTTCTTATGTACATAAAATTGTTAAGTTGACCATTTTCCAAAATTTTATTTAGTGATTCAAAACCCTACGGCAGGGGAAACACCGCTGACGGACGGTCCCCATTAACGTGGTTTTCATGTATTTCCTTCCCGATTAGCGGAGGAATACAATAAAATCGGGCAAACTCGATTTTTTTTCCAAACTCTAATTTATTAATTTTTGTTCGTAAACAGGGAATTTACCATATTCAAGTAAGATTATATTGAATCCCAAACTCGATTTAGTAAATATGATAAACCGTTAATTAAAAACGTAAATTAACTGAAAAACTAAATTAACTTAATAATGAAGAGAAGAAAAATTATACATTTTTCCATATTTATCAGACTTTCCAACTTTATTTGGGAATTATGCATAACCACCAGTAAAAGTGATGAATGTAGTGAAATTTAATCAAACTTTCGTTATCGAGATGATTGGTGATTATGCATGATTTCCAATGTGTAACACTTACGCAGCAACATATACATTATGTACATTTCAACAGTGGAATGCATAGGAGTTAATGGGGCATAGGTGAATGCATAGGAGTCAGTGCTGTTGTGGTGGGTTGGTAAGATACGGAGTCAGAGATGGGAAGAGTTCAGGGTACATGGCTTCAGACCCACCCACAGGAAAACTAGAGACTTTAAAAAGAAATAGGATAAACATGTTGAGGTAAATCGAGAAGCGATCCATACTTAGATTAAAACAAACATAAGTATTCTTTATGGGCATTGTATAATATTTTATCATGCGTATATATTGTTTATAATTTTTGTTAATTGCATTTTTAATTGGGTTGCTGTATTTTTGAAATATATGACATCCATATTTTTATGGACATCTTCTTCTCAGCCACCTCATTGGGCATTTTACCTGTTGTGGCGTTGTATTTGTATTCGTAATTGCTAAACGTCGTATAAATTTGAAAGTCGTATAAACAATGTTCAACCGTATGTCGTACCTCCCCATTAGCGGAAAACATTTTTGGAGAGGAATTAGCTTCTTCACTACTTCTTCTACGGATAGATGGCGCTGTAAACAGCTGCATGAGTTTCAGCACATAGCAAGAACGCAGTACTTGCATATTTGAAACAAAAAATACATGATGTTATTATCCATAGGAGAAGAAGAAAAAAATTCTAGTCTTGAAAGCGAAAAACGGTGAAAAATCAAAAAAAGGAAGAGGAAAAAAGAAAAGGGAAAGAGGAAAATATTTTTGAAAAAGGAAAAGTTGAAGAGTACTCTCTTCTTTAAAAAAAAAAAAAAAAATTTGCTTCGCGACAAAATCTCTTTATAGATTTCAGTTACTTCAAAAGCCAAGATGTTTAAAAATTTAAAAATAACTTTTTTTTTCCATCAAAAGATTTTGAAGGAAAAGTTTTTTTTTGTTTATTTTACAATACATACATTTTTTTTAAATAGTCAAAATGACTTCGCTGAGTCAACACGCTAAAATTAAGGTTGTTCTTTTGAAAATGTGTATGCAAATGACTCAATTTAAAAAGAATTTAAAGTGATAAGCTGTAAAAAAAAAGAACAGTCAACATTATATTTTTTCTTACTTAAATGTGAAGCACAAACTCTCTGTTTATATTAAAAAAAACAGTAAAAAAAAATGCAAATTTTGTCAATGTGCAGGGAGTACAAAATTTAACTATAAATAAATTAAATACTTAAAATTCTCTGGATGATATACGGAAAATAAAGACAATACAGCATTATTGATTGTACCAGTAGATTTACGTGCTCTTTGAATATATATTATCTCTTGGTTGAATGTATGTTATGAGTGGTTGAATATATAGTTGAATATATATCATGTAATTCTAAATTCCTTTACTGATATTTTCATTGAAGTAGAAAAATTTAAATATCTAACGATTGTTATATCTCTTTTTTTTTTTGCTTATTCATATATATATTGGGGATCATTAAATATGGTTGATATTTTATATCAACCTCATTAAAATACAAATTACTATACTATGTATATAATGCATTTAATATACGTTTCCATAGGTTATTTTTCGAATTTCCTGATTATGTATGGAAAACGTTGAAAATGACAATTTTCAAGAATCACTCGATAGTTATAATTATCGATTATATTAGAATTCTGTATGCCACTTACCATCTGGCTGCCAGTCTTCCCCCAAGAAACATATTGGAGCAAGGCATTGGGCGTGTCAGACAACAAAGGCTGCGTTTGTCTGAAAGATGTCAAGTTATTAATCGTCCAGGAAATTATTTTGAAAAAAAATTACCCAAATAAAATATTTATTATTGATATGTGCCATTTTGTGGTGAAAAAATTTCATTAATTAAATGTTTCCATTAAATATTTTCCGTATCAGAACTGTATATATTAATAATAAAGAGATGATATTTCTATTAAGTTCAAGAGAGAAAAAATGCAAGAAAGGTATTTATTTGGTTTTTTCAAGTGTAAATTACTGCAAAAAAGGATTTTCCGATTAATTAAAACTTCCGTCTTCTAACACGTGTATTCTGCAAGGGATACTCACTCTGTACTGATGATGTATACTTTGTACTTTGCGGTGTAGGAAAACGTAAATACCTGGAAGAAAAGCAACAGTTGCAAGATTATGCAATTACTATATATAAAACCTTTTAAAATACAATTTTTAATTATATGAGTGATTTTGTATAGGTATATCTGTATAATATAATTAATGCATTCAATATACGTACCTGTTCATTCTCGTAGGATAGTAAAATGTATTTTCTATCTGGAGATATACTGTATGTGTAAGTGGGGATTTGTCTCTGTAAAAAAAACAAACAAAAAAGCTAACGATTATAATACTAATATATTTTACATTTATTAAAGAAAATATAAATTTTTATTGACGAGAAAATATAATCTTGCTATATAAACATTATTTCAAATAGGAATATACAATACGAGTACGGAAATGTGGCAAATAAATAATTCATGCTGGTGGTTCAATTATGTGAAAAAATATAATAATTTCATTGTTGAAAGTTGTTAACAATACTCATCTTTTTGTAATTATATCATATTATTCGGATTTTAACATTTGCATTTTTTTTCAAATACTTGATATTTTTGCAGCATCATGGTCATTCTATGCACTCTACTCTGATAAGACTGTAATCTATGAATTATAGTCGGTTCCAAATGGCTTAGCTTACTTTGCGGTAGCCAAAACATTCTTCATCTTTTATGTAACTCTACATCACATGACTATACAATTCAATATTTTGAACATTAGGAAAGAAACTCATTAAATTTCAAGTTCGTATATTCTCTATATTGCAAAGTTTATTCAACTGATTAAAAAAATATTGTTAGGCAATTTAACGGTCATATTCTGAAATATGTATATTTACTGCATAAATGTCAAACTCTTCAACGAAAAGTTAAAAGTAAAGTTTTGCGATAAATTATATGGATCATAATTTTATAACTATCAAATAGTATTTAAGATTATATGCACTATAGAACTTAGAAATTAAGATGGCAATTCATTGTGAAATATATATATATACCCCGAGTATAAAGATGAAACGTCATATGACATGACATTTTTAATTGCTTAGACAGAAGAGCTATTATGTCTCACTGCTATTATGCTATTAGACTCTTGATTAATATATACGTATATAAATATATGAGAGCTATTATGTCTCATTGAAAACAACATTATAGGATAATCAAATTAATTAAAATCTTAGAGGAGAATGCTTTAGAGCATATACTTTCAATTCGTAGCGAATCCAGAGAAATGTCTGAATTTCATCATATCTCAAATTAAACAAAATATCCAATTATAAATTTAATAAGGAACTCAGTATGAAATCTAAAAAAATAATTAATTCGAATAAGATGATATAAATTTTATTTCTTGTTATTAAAACTGCATTATACCTGACGCGTGAAGTTATTTGAGATTCTTGTTTAACACTAGACGCTACTGAGATGCATTTTTTAGGAAATAAAATTATTATTACATTTCAGGCGTAAGCAAACATACAGTGTGTTTAAAAAAGAAAAGAAAAAAGGACTAATTTCTGTAAGGTGCAGAATGCATTCGAATAATCTGTGTATTTACATGTATATAACACAACTATTTTGACATCATTATACAATTAACAATTATGTGAGAAATGATAAAATTGTTTGCCAATTGCGGCGACACCCGACGTTCTTTCTGCTAGTAAATTGTGTATTAGCTTCAAACGTAAAATATCTTGATCGCTCCGGTTGGGAGGGGGGCCGGCGTATAGGTGGCGGAACCTTAAGGATTCAGGGCACTTGATTTTCCAAGAATGTTTTGTGAATCGTGCCCTCAATAATTCATAAACATACAAAGCAATGCACAGTACCCCACCCCGCGTGTTTTATGGAATTCTTTATATAAACGGAAAGTCTAGCAAACCTAGTAAACCCTCATTGTTTTGCCTTATCGGATGGAGGAGGTGTCACTTGATTGTCGTGGAGCAACTTACATTCCAAAATTTTGAAATCAATGAATAATATGCAATGTAAATTCCAAAAAAATAAATATGAACATACATTTTTTTTACGTGTTTGGGTCCCCAGGGACCCACGTTTCCTTAAATCCTCATACGATAATATTCAAAACAGGTAACTCTTATGGCACTTGGTTTCATCTAAAAATATATCAGCACTTACAGCAGTATCATGACATTTTGCAATAGCTGTCAAAAAGACCGCTCTTGTAGTTCTAGTATCCAAATTATTTTCAAGTAATGCAAAAATGAAATCTTCTGCTATATCTGAAATTCTTTATTTCCATAAAATAGAAATGTTTCAAGAAAATGCATAGATTTCAACATGCAACAGCCTGTATCCTGTAACTCACTGATTTATTTGACAACAAAATGGGAAGCTGAATTATTCGTGTCCTTGTACAAAAATCGCCAAAAAGGGGATCTTCGTCTATTAATGCCTATGTTCCATCATTCTCACAAGACATTTATTTACATTTTGATGACCAAATTTGTCATAAGTGGTCGGAATTGTCACGTGGGCTTGCTTCCCAAAGACAGATAGTATCATTGAAATCGTGCATAGAGTTAGTCAATGCTTACAATATGGATTTACAGACTTTTTTTTTTCAATTGCATTGCATCCTCCTCTAACTAACTAGATCACGGCCTTCCGTTGTGTCTCAATGAACAACAACGAGTTCATTGGCTTTTGAACATATGGCCTGGAGAGAAAGCAATCGCTATCGTCCAGCATGACCTTTTTCCAGTGTATCAAACGCTCTAGTAACAGCGTATGCATTTGCGGTTCAAATGGTTCCCTATGACACTATACCACGTGTTAACAGACGAAAGACTTCCACTTCGTCCAACTGTCAGTGTCCAGAATGCTCGTTGTATTTGTATTTGTATAAATTGTAACCAAAAAAATTCAATTTATGACAAATTTTCTGAAATTGCTGAGGGTCGGGAAATAAAAGACTGCAGCAAAAAAAAAAAAAAAAAAAAAAAATCGCAGTAAACTAAAATTTATTTCACGAAAAAAAGGATTCATCATTGCTGGAGACCTTTCATTAAGGCAAATACGGCGAAACACGAGATAATGCCAATCATCACCAAAAACGTTGTCATAAATCGGCAAAAGCCCCAATTGTTGCTGAAATCGCTGAAAATTATGAATCAGAGGAAAAGTGAAGGACTTTTGGGACTTGCAGTGAAGTGAAATGTAGTTCAAGGAAACAACGTTAAATATGGTGAAATATGTAAGATCTAAGGGAAGTATTTATATATTCGCATAATTATCATAGTATAATTTGTGTGATGAAAATTATCTTCATTCAACCTTTTGAGTAAAGATTACAAATTCGAATAAGCTTCATTAAAAAAAAAAGGACAATTGTATGGAATCGGAACGGATAAAAGCACAGGAATGTGTCGTAAAATACGGGATGCATAGTCACGTTACTCATGCTGTAAGTTAGATATTCGTGGAATTGCCTCAGGCACTTTACTGGTCATCGGATTCATAAAGGTTGAGAAACGCTGCATTATTTTTTATTCTTTACCCTTTTCTTTGGTAATTTAGTGTCCATTTTAACATTGTTCACCTGTAGTGCATCGAGACTCTGTACTTATTAAGTTATTAAACGTGTGGATCAGGGTGTAACAATCAAAATCTGATTTTTTTTTTGTCATCATTAAGAGTATGGAAAGTCTCGCGAAGTTCAAATTGTAATACGTAAATGTAAGTATATTTCCTTGATACATAAGATAATAATAAAAATTGATGTAATGATAGTTTCGTAACGGATGATCATGAATTTATTCGGTAAATCGTACTTTGAACATGGTCAAGAAATTCTGCAGTAATGATGAGATTTCACAATAGTGGATTAATATAGCAGCTAAGATCAATTATATATATCATAATTATAAATTATTAAAATTTGGGAAACAGTTCCGCAACTGATAATAACATTTTAATAATTGATATTCTCATGTGAATTCAATGATTAAGTAACAAATTGTAGATTTTACTGATTGATCGAGTAATTCGAACTTTTTTCCAGTGATTTTGGAATTCGAGTTAACCAAGTATGACTATATATTTCAACGATATCTAATAGGAATGGTTTATAATGAGTTATTTTCCATTAAATTGATAAAAAAAAAGAAGAATTATTTTATAAATAGTTTTTCCTCTTAAAATGGAATTAAAGGGGGGGGGATGTAGGGGAAAAGAAAACTACTCTTCAGCTAGAAAATTAAATTTTCCACCCAACCAGTAAAATCAAATTACGTTTTGTCAGGAAATAAATTAAACAGCCTTAAACGAACTTAACTATTTTCTTTTTGTTGGTTTTTTTTTTACTCTTTTTATTTTGATCGCAGTAATTAAATGTAATGTTTTGCGAGGAAGAAAATCTGGAATTTTCTTTCCGGAGTATTATTATTATTATGCAATTTTATTGTTTTTTTAATCTTTGTGTTTTTATCTTTTTACCGAAATTTCTCTCTTTTTTTTAATTCTCCTGTATCCTTATCTCTGTAACATGAAACAAAACTTAGGCGGAGGGGGGGGGGTTTATTGAAACGAAACACGCCAATTTATTAAACGGTAATTACATACTTGAGGTCCTTAATTTTTTTTTTTTTAAACAAAAAAAAGCATTATATATTTTTTTTTCTTCTTCTCCCAGTGCGTGTCCTTGTTATCATTTAAGTGCCATTAATATATATATGTATATAAACAGTGCACTTTTCCTTAATTTCCTTAAGTCTCATGGAAATTCCCGATAAGCGCGCGTAAACCGAGAGAGAATGAGCGGTTTAATGTTCGGTTATTAATAACGCGATTGAATTCCATGCCGTTGTGGAAGGTTTTGCAAATTAGCTTTTTTTAATCAGTGCAATATGTTAATTATCATTTATTTTTTACTTGATTTATATGAGGTTTTTCAACTTCCCAAGGAATACTTTTTACTTTTGAACTACGTGGGAACGCAATATGATCGCTCAGGATTCGTTTCTCATGTACAGTCAAACTCAGTTAGGGGGGGAGTCGTTCAAGGCAAGCGCGGATCTAGAGGGAAGACGATGGGGGTGATCGCCCCTTCCAGAAGTGAGTCGAATTACAGTTGAATCCCTTTATAACGAATGCCAAGAGACCGGAGGAATCACTTCGTTAAAACGAAATTTCGTGATAAAGGAATTCCAGGTTATCTAGCATTGTTCCAATATAAACTAATTTATAGGATTAGAAAAGTGTTCGTTAAAACGAGAATTTCGCTATAACGGTATTCGTTAAAACGGGATTCGACTGTATATGGGGAAAATTTGTCTGTCAAGTAAAATACGGGATGATTCGATGTACCTACACAATTAGTTGCTTCTCCGACATATCGATCTCGATTCGTTTGTCTCCGCTCCATTCGCAACTGAGGATATTTGCCTAAGTTCTAATTCGCTTTTGTTCCATCCAAGCTGAAGATGTCTTACCCGGCTTCATTCGCAGCTGAACATATTTGCCTCGGCATCATTCGCAGCTGAAGATGTCGGCCTTTATTAAGGCGCGGATGCAGAGGGAGGTGGTGGGAACGCAACTACTGCATAAAATCAGCATCCTACCAGCAGCACTGATTCAAAAGAGTCGGATGCGATGATCTGCTTTTGTCGAAATCATATGAATCCTTTCCTTTCCCCAGTGTTGTGCGGCGAAACAAAGCATTAACTGCAAGAGTACCAACGCAGATTTTGCTCGAAATCCTTATTACGTCCATAAGTTGGCTTGGAAAAAGTTCGCATTTGCATTTCGCACAGGCGGTTTTAGTATTTATGCTCGACTCTGTACACACACACACACAGGTTTAAATACCACACTACGCTGACAGAAGGTTCAAATTCTTGCCAGTATATCAGGCTTTAACGCCTATATTATTGTATAGATATCTGCGGTATCGCATTGCAGCTCTGATGACTAGCCATATGTGACTGGGTTATTTGTTCTACGCATTTCTGTTTGTATTTCTATCGCTGAAATATTTGGAAATTGCGGAATGTGTATGGGATACGCATATGTTCTATTTTAATTTGCTCGCTATTTTACCATGATTGTATGTATCATTATCTCTGAAATGTTTGCAAATTGTGGAATGTGTATGGGATACACACATGTACTATTCTATTCTGCTTGTATGCAGGGTCATAACTAGTATTTTTACCCGAGGCAAACATTATTTTGCCACCCCGCCCCCCCAACTTTAAAATTCGATAATTTCGTAATGGTGTTCTTCATTCCTACCTAAAACTGAAACCTCCCCTTAGATTCTACCGCCCGGGGCACAGTTGACACCCCCACCATCCTCTAGTTACGGCCCTGCTTGTATGTATAACTATCTCTGAAATGTCTGGAAATTGTGGAATGTGTATAGGATTCACGTATTTAATATTGCATTTTAAACATATTGAAAATATGTTTCCTAACCGAAGGCTTTACGGTTAGAAGTCCCGTTGGATATGGACCGAAACATCACACGGTTAGTTAGTTAATTAGTATATGAAGCTGAAAGGGGGGGGGGAGAGTAGAGAATCGTTACAAGCTGGATATCCGTTAAGAATGGATAAATTTCAAATAATACAACGTTTCAGAAATAACAATTAACAATGTTGAATTTATAAAATAATTAATTACAGAGAGCAATTTCGTCAAACATATAAATATCTCAAATGAAATCTGGGGCTAGTTCCCTCCAAGGGAGGTAATTTTGCACCAATCCTGAAATAAAATAAGATTCATCTCTCGTTGCCTAACGATTATTCTGATGAAAATTTCCAAACGGTTTTGATTTTCCTGTCAGAAGACATTATCGTTCTACTCATGTATTTGAGTTGATGATGCATCCACTATTTTGGATATCGTTTGCTAAACATATTTGAGCTAGTTGATTTCACCTGGGATTTTTGCCAAGAAAATGTTGCATTTTGCTGTTAAAAATGAGTTAATTAGAAAGTAAATGCTGTTTTTTTATATGGAGAAACTAATTGTCTTTCAAATCATAATAAAAATGCAAAATTCACTGATTATTTATCGTTATTTTTCTGCTCTTTATAACGGCCCGGGAATAATTTGTTTCCTATTTATTTATGTTTTGCTGACCCGCAAATTATTTCTTCCACTTATCTACTTTTTTCCGGAATCCTATTATTTCTTCTACTTAACTAATTATTGCAGGTCCTCAAGTTATTTAATACTTTCATCGCCAAGTAGTTCTAAGAAGCTTGAAGAACACTGATGTTGGATATCTTACATTGATCATTGATAAATACCTAATATAATCCGAAGCTCCTCATAAAATTTTTGGCAAGGGAAGTATTGTTCATTAACAAAATATAGGTGCTTATTACAATCATCTGAATAGATAATCGTTCAATAAAGATTCTTTACAGATAAATTAAATAAGAATTGACGCTCGTATCGTCCACAATTTTTAAGAATCGAAACACAAAGTGTATTTTCGACACTCATAAATTATATCAAAATTTAAATTGAAAATGACAGATAAAACCATGAGTAGCACAGTAAAAATTATTGGAAAAAAGCTTTATTTTTTACATGAGATATAAAATTGTCTCAAGGGCTTTTTATACGTATGCAATTTTTATTGCAAAAATTATTTACAGTTTTATAGAAAGTTTTATTGGATTGTTTTAAAAATTTTTCGTACTGACGAGGAAAGAAATGGTGAAAACTTTCCGTAACTGAAAATTATTTTATAGAATATCGGGATGTGCGCAATCCATGAAAACTAGGCAAGAACGGAAAAGCTTTCATATATACACTCCCTATAAATTTTTTCTAGAATAAAGTAGAAGTTTTTTTATGTTTTTTGCTTTCAATTTTCTTCGAAATTAAGTTACGAATTTTGAGTAGAAGTAAGTCAACTACATATAAAAGGCTCGAATGTGGGATATATAAAAGCTTCTAAAAATATTAGAAAGTGAGAAAGAAGGCTCTCGTGTGTAAGAAATATCAAATTCTCAGTGGAAATTCAATATATTAAATGGATTGATCATCATGGATCATGAACTGCATTTTTTGAGAAAATACACGCGTGTGAAATTGAAGTTCAAAATAAAAGTGGTAATGTGGGGAGACATTACTCTCTCACAAAATGATACATACAAAGTCGGCAAAATATGTGTAAATGTTGTTCAGAAAGATGTTCAGCATTCACTATGTAGTAATTAGTTGGAGAAGAGAACTCATCGAAATTCTTTTGGTTACCATTCTTGTAATGCCTGTGGGGGGGGGGGCCTGGAGGATTCGGGGTCGGGGGTACGTGGAAACGAACCGAATCAGCTGGGGGTACGCGAACTGAAAAAAGTTGGGAACCCCTGCTCTATAACAGTATTTTTTGAGGAGATTCAGAAATTCTAAAATGATATTTTTATGTTCTGCTAAAAATTACTTTCGATATATTTTTAAATTTCTCACAAATTTTTGTTCCTTTGAGGCTTTGAGGGTGTTTGGTATTTTGCACTATCTACCCTTTGAAAGTGCTAGTGAAGTTGCCGCTGTCCTGAAGCTACTTTCTGAGTAATACACAAAGTGTTGTGGAAGAAACTACTTTACACGGTGAAAAAGCTGCATGTAACTGCATTTTATTCGCTAACTATTAGATTAGATTTTTTGTCGCGAATCAATACTCACAAAAGCATTTTACGTGGTATTAATAACGCACGCGCCAATATAGAAGAGATGCCATAAACAGGTTTCGTTTGGTGGCGTCGGATGATGATGCTGCCTCTCGATGTTACGATAACCTCTCTAAAACGATATTTATTCTTGGTTCGCAGAGCATCGTCATACCGAGGTTTCACTGTGCTAATATGAATTGAAACCCCGCTACAACGATACTCGATACAACGATTTTTTTTTTCCAGATCATATTTGGAATTGCCTATAGTTGAACTCCTCTCGATGCATTGAACATTGAAGGACCGGACACACAGCCCCCTCCCATCTCAGAGATATCGAAGCATTTCCGGAGGATCGGTGTATTCACAAATTCATTAATTTATGTGAAAATAACAAACAATGATATGATATCTCGTATATACAGTGAGAAATCCGGAATAAAAATTTTTTATCAGTAAATAAAAACTCTTCATAACATCGTCCACAGTTAATCAGACCGAAATCATACCATTGTGCTAATGTAGATAATCACACCGCAATCTTGTCTTGTATATGATAGAATATGGAATTGAAGTTATCCAATTTAGAAAATATACTCTCGATACAACGATACCCTTTACCAAGATAAAACCCCCTCTATAACGATATTTTTTTTTAAACATCATGCTAAATTAATATAATGATATTTTTTATGTTTCGCCCAAAATAACCTTCAA
The DNA here is from genome assembly GCF_987345545.1 of Pholcus phalangioides. Lineage (NCBI taxonomy): Eukaryota > Metazoa > Arthropoda > Arachnida > Araneae > Pholcidae > Pholcus > Pholcus phalangioides. Next base: position 25,807,076 of record NW_028301602.1, read on the forward strand.
TACATTTTTAAATTCCTCATCAGTGTTTGTTCTTTCGAAGGTTTTTAAAAACTTCGGTACTTTACAACTACCCTCTGGAAGTGCAAATGAATTTGCAGTCTGCCTTAAAGCTATTTCCTGTGTAGTACACAAAGTGTTGCGTGAGAAAATGCTTTAAGGCTGTCAGGGTCAAACAACTGACTTAATTCTATTCATCGCGTAATCAATTACAATTTTTTGCTGTGAATAAACGCTCATAAATGCATTTTTCGTGGGTTAACTAACAACGCTAATTCACGAGATGTCAACAATAGCGTGAATTTGGCTGGACTTCTGATGATAATACTACGTCTCGATGTATAACGATAACCCCCTCTACATGATTTTTGTTTTTTTTTGGTCCGCAGAGTAGCGTTATATTGAGGTTTCACCGTATCAGTATTGTGTGCACGTACTATATTATTAAGTAACTCTCTTATACTTCCCCTCTCAACTATTTCGAAAATCTCGTTTGAATTCTAAAATAAGTTTCAAAAATAGTTCTAAAAAATATTTTTTCCTCCCTCTTGTTCTATATTCGTAAGTATTTTCCAATTTCAACGTGAATTTGCAAAATCGAAAAAAGAAAAAAAGAATCAATAATAGAATCATCGACCTGCTTCTTAGGAATCCCTTCGAAAATGTGCGAGGTTCCAACGACGGAAAAGATTAATAAACTTTTCAAAAGATGAAGACGGGAACTATAAATTCTCGAGAATCGAATAAGATGTCTCTTATAGATTCCTCTCCCCTTCATCTCTCTATTTTTGCGTTTTCCCGATTCTTACAACGTTGAATCCTTTCGATATTTTCAAAAAGCTGATATCCAGGCCTTAACACGTCATGCACTGAAAAGCGATCGACTTTTCACACGGAAATTTCCAATTTCCTATTTCAAAAAAAATATATATATTTGAACATGTTTTTTAGCTTTTTTGAAATTAAAATCTCTCCATGTATGTCTAACGGGACTTTAATTCCAATCAAAACATTGATGCTTATGTAGTTATACACCGCAAATAATTCTAAATAAATCCACGGTTAATGTATTAGGAAAGGGGAAATGAATGGGAACAATTTATAGGAGTGGGGGTTTAGAAATGGTTCATTCTGCCACAAATTCTGTTTAGGTAAGACCAGGCAGCGGGTTAAAGATCGCCGATTTTATGTGACGTGTCCTTATTCAATGATTGATTGAGCAAGTTTCTTCCCGCAACTTGCCAGAAATCGTATTAGAAACTTTAGGTTACATCAAAGTCCTTCGACCAGAAATCCCTCGGAATGTGAAGATCTTAATCTAGTTTTATTGCCGACGGACTTTCTGGAACTTTCTGATGTACCGCGAAGGGAAATCCACCACCACCTTAACGAACGAGGAGGTATCTTTTTTTTTCCCTTATATGCAACGAGTCTATCCAACATTCTCTGCATGGACTAATTAGATAATTACAGTGCTATAATAATCGATTATTTTCCGGATTCGTTGAATTAGGAACTCAATCTCAGATCATTTGAATTATAATTATTTAAGAGCAGGGGCTATTATGTTTTTCCTCCAGCCGAGGCTCCATAATTTCTTATGAATGAAGTGGCCCGCAGCACAACCCAGATCACAGAATGAAGTGGCCTACAACATCTATAAGAAAGCCTCCGTGCGAAGCCACTTTTCTTTCTTTCTTTCAAACCGAGCACAACTCAGGTCTATCATCATCTATATAAGGGCGATTTACTGTCCAATGAGTTGTGCCGGAAGTGTAACTGTGTGTGTCTACCTAACGGTCTGAGTGCGTATGTAGTGTGTTGTTTGATTTTTCAGTGCTGCCATCTATATTTCAGAAGGGAAGTGAGTGATGTGTTATGATTCAATTACATTGCGATGTTTGTAGGTCTGTTGCGAGACTTTTTAAAGGGAAGATCGGCTCGCATTCGCGCCTTGAAGTCAGGAACCGCAGAAAACCAACTTCAACCGACCACCACTGTGGCGACGGTGGGGGTTTGAACCCGGGACCTCGTGACGCGAGTCCAACACTATGACCACTCGACCGTGAAGCGGCCGTGAAGCCACTGAAGAAGGTCATCTTACCTAGAGCCATTGGATATAGGAGGACGACGCATGCGCCATATTTACCCCTTTTTGTAGGATATCCAATGGCTATAGGTGAGATGACCTTCTTCGGTGATGTCGCGATTTTTGCGCGGAGGCCTTCTGCTATAGATGGTGTTGCCACAGCGCAACCCAGATCAGAGAATGAAGTGACCAGCGACATATATACAAGTATACACGGATCACTTGACTAACGTACGACAAAGTTCCTGAACATTCAACCGGCCAGCGGAACATTTACTGATCGCTTAAGCGTTCCGCGGCACAGACCACTTGAGTAACACGCGACAAAGTTCCAGATCACTTAAGTGGCCCTCGGTACAATTTCGCATCACTTAGTGGCCACATTCACAGATACTATGTTTAGTAGTATGCAGTATATGGAGTATATGATACTATGTTTTTTTTTTTTTTGTCGTCAAACGGAAACGGGGATGAAAACGATGATGCTCAGCTAAAGTAGAATACACATTCATAGTGTTATTAATTATTTATCGCGATAATCGGAGGGAAAATTAAAAAAGAAAGCTTCGAAAAGCATTTCTTTCACCTACTCTAGAGATGTCTCGCCCTTGTACGGAAGGAAGGTAGGTTGGAAGTTTTTTCGGCAAACATTCACTTTGGGGTCATTCAAGTATTACGTCATAATCGATGGGGGAGGGGGTTTCCGATTTGGTGAATTTTGATAACAAGGGGGGGAAGGGGGGGGGGGGTTTGGATAATGCTTACGTCACCTTTTATGAAAATATGAGTTAGGATTCATAGGGGCAGAGCTGAAGACGAAATTTTGCTGACAGTGGGGGGGGGGGGTGGTCAGCATTTTGCTGGCTTTTGCTGACAGGGGGGGGGGGGTCAAAAATGATTAAAAAAATTTTTACGTAATACTAATACTTGAACGGCCCCTTTCCGCTCTTAGTACCATAGCACTTCTTAGAGTGGTGTGCGTACCATTATTACTACTTTACCGTAAATGCACCTCTTACACGTTCCTCTACGGAATTCCTAACGAATTGGTACATACCAGAATGTGCGTGTACGTGGTTATTCGTACCGCAGATCTTCGGACAGAACCCTTTTTATACATCCAGCACTGAAAATGAAACTTATCCCGGGGAAAAATGCGAAAAAAAAAAAATCCAAACTATAATAAATGATTCCATGGTCTCATGTTATTGAATTGTATGCGAAAGAAAAAGAATAAAATAGTTTTGGTTCGGCCTCCACGGGATGAGAGAAAGAAAAATAACATCAACCGAATGAAACTGATAGGCATCGAAAAACCCCGAATCCCATCGACCATTTCCCAGCAACGATCATCTCGCACATGGAAAAAGTGAAGACGGAGGAAATCATTTCCCACATCCTCCATAAATGTAAAAGAAAATTCCATCCACAACAGAAGTAAGGCAAATACAGCAGCGCAGTATCGTTCGCCATTAGTACAAGAAAGAAATAATAATAATGATGTTATAGTAAAAGAAAAAAAACAAACCCACACACACACATAAGACCAATAGCCAACGGCTAGTACGGACGTCACTGCGACAACTTCTTACATCATACACAGGAAGAAATAAAGTCAATAGCACTTTCGCTTTTCTTGGCGGAAAATGTAATGAACCATCGCGAACAATTCCCTTCTTGGTGTGTGTGTGCGTGTGCGTGTGTACATACTCACATGTACGGTATTTAATACAAATAAAGAAAGGACGAGGAGATATGCACTGGCGTAAGGAATAGGTATCTTTAGCCCGTTTCGATACAACACTGGAAAATGGCATGGGTGGTTATCGAAATACTAAAGCCTCTTTGCCGAGCGATAATTTCTACCGTAGACAATCCGCACAGATGCTTTCGCAGCAACTTGATGTAGAAGGATTAACTCCGTGTGTTGGTGGTAAGGGGAAATGCACCCATCACACTTCGGTCACCACTGTGCCTCCACCATCTTGTTAGGCAGTACGAAGCCATCGTCGACCCGGAATTGGATTCGTGAAGACGATTTCTCTTTTGTCATCGTGCTAAAGGGGCTGGTGGTGGAGAACGACTTCGACGACAACCAAAGACAGAGGGAGAGGTATATATATATATATATAGAGAGAGAGAGAGAGAGGAACGTGTGTTGATTCAAGCGGAGTTAGTGCGTTCCAGGTTCACACATACCTGGTATAAGACGGATCGAAATCGTGTTTCCAAATTATAGCCTCTTGCAGCCCATTCCATCTTCGAGTGGAATTATGTCCGGGCTCTAAGCAAATCCTTAACTGCTTGCGAAACGGTATGTATGTGTATATATACATGTATAATGCAGCTTCGGATGTCTCTGCTGTATACTGACAACTAGTAGGCAACTAATACGAGCCGAATTGGCAGATGTACGTGAAAGGCATTCTGAGGAGATTCTGCGTTGTCCCGCGTGCGATAATCCACAAAAGATGCAGGCTTTTACGAGTACTACATCGTTTTAACTGGTAAGCGTGAAAGTTTTCATTACATTTCTTGAAGATATGTATTGCTGTTCCATCGTTAAGAACCTATACAGTTAAACGTGTATATAACGGTACTCAAGGTACCAGAGAAACGTATCGTTATAAAGGAGTTATTGTAACAGATGGAATATATACTATGAAAAGTGATATCGTTATATAGGTAATTATCCTTACAGGGGATATCATTATATACGATTTCCACTGCAATATATTCATATGGCCGCCATTTAAAAGAAATAATATTCAAATACAAACACGAAAGGCCACAACAGGCAAATTCTCAACCAGGTTACTGTTAAAAAGATGCCAATGGAAAATATGTGGATGCCAAATATAACCAAAATACAGCGACCTTCCGTGATACATATATAAAGCATATATGTATCACGGAAGGAAAAACTAATAATTAATATTGGGATATACACTGCCCATAAGAAAGATTATCGTTGTCTTTATCTAAGTAAAGATAGCTTCTCGATTTATCCAACCATGTCTATTGTACTTCTTTTTAAACGTATCAATTGTGTTATACAACGATAACTATATATATACATATATATAATATAGTTATATACTACTAAACGATACTGGTGTATCCTTGTAGAAGGAGTTAATCGAAAGTTCAATCATATAAATATTCTGAAAAAGTGAATTCACCCAAATATCTTGGAAATCGCATCCAACACCTCTTCTTGAAGGGGTTGTTTCGAAATTTCATGTGTGTGTGCATGTCACTACAAGAACTCTTGCAAAACATTTCCCCCTCTTATACAGTGCCTTTACAAATCATTATGTACAACGTGCATCTTCTTGTACCCTGATACGTGATTTCTTAGACCATTCTAACGCGATTTGGGTATACTGGAATTTACCGAGCACCGTTAGGTAACTTCCAATTACGCCACTTCTTCTTTCGTTTGCAAATATAGTAGACGTTTATTTTAACGATTATACATCGTGACGACTGTACCGTTACAACTACCGGTACGATAAGTTTCTAATGTTTTCATATACGGATTATCCTTTAAGTTTTTATGTATCCTACAGATATAATGGCCACCAGATATAGCGTCCGCCGATTATGGTAATGAATTGTCGTAATGGTGATAGACTAAGAATGTGATCGCTTAGAATGAGAAATATACAATTATCAAAGAACTACAAATCAAACATATAGAGGTTTTATGTAAAAGAAAGATTATCTGTCCGTGAAAGAAAAATGTCTTGATTAATGTTTAGGTATGTTTAGAAATGGTTCTGAACGTTCGGGAACACTCTCTGTTTCATGCCTCCAACATGATGTGAAGGGATTCCATGAATAGAGTCATTGGCTGTTGTTGGCAATGGACTTTTTTAACTTTGCAATGACATAACTTGCAGTGATAGGTAAAAAGATGAAACAAGTAGTTCGTTTAATGGGAAGGCTTGGGATTGCAAATACGCTTTCTTGCGATATTGATTACAACTTCAGCTGGTAGATGACACCACAGTCCTTCCTTTAAACAATGAATGATATTGTCACTTGAACAAATCACATTGCAATGTAATCGAAATTTTCCTCGTGGCCTAGCAATGGCATGGCAAAAGTGAATAATAGAGATTAAAGCCTTTTCCTGCAATGTCTCTATCGCAACAGATGCGTGTGCCTCATAGGTAAAGTGTTCGAACTGATAGAGCGTTTGAACTCTCGCTGCTAACAATGACCTACAAATGACCTCACAGAACGAAGTTGTGTAATGAAGTAACTGTGTCGCCATTTATTTATCGATATTATAACTAATTCTGTAACCCCGTTTATTTAAAGTTCCAGGTCTGTCCATCAAATGTATCACTTATTGCATCTTTGTACCTCTCACCGTTTCCAAGCTATAACATCTTTTCTAAAGCACCACGCGATAACTATAAAAAATAACAATTAACGATAGTTATTTAAAAATTCTAACGTAAGAAAAGTTCTATTCAAAAATTCTAACTTAAATTTCTACTTTACTATTCATTAGGTTTTGCTTTCCTCTTGGTGGAAATACAGATGACGAATGCAGTCCTATTTCATCGAATATATTATCATTTTTAACAAAATAACGGAGAAAAAATATAATTTTTTTATACGGGAAAGAACCAATTCCTAGTTTGATATAAAATATTATGGGGAAAAATATTTCGTAAATACGTGGGGGGGTTCTCAAGTTAGATGATTCCTACTTTAACATCGCGTCCTATCTAAGAGCCTATGGGAAGCCCCCCCCCCTTTTTTTTTCCTTATAACTTCCTGTTCCGGGGAAATAAGATTGACATTCCTTCGCTCGGTATGTCACAGGGAAACCTTAGATTTTGGTGGCACATACAAACATACATTCATTCATACATACGTATAAATAATGGATCTTTTCACTATCTGTTCCCTCCTCTTTTTGCCCACTTTTCTTCACGAGAGTGTTCGGATTTTTATTCACATCTTCGTGTTGGAATAAAAGAATTGAAATAAAAAAAATGAAATAAAAAGTCTTTCCAAAGAAAAGAGAAAGATACAAAGTTTTGACCCACTTTTTCAGATTCCTGACTACGAAATGGAGCTTCTACTGTAACATATACACACAGACATGCATTTTTTTTTTCATTCTATGGAATTCCAATGTAACGAACTGAGGAGTCATGTCAAGTCAGAAGACATTGCGGACGTGATATATGCGGATTTCCTTACCTTTTTTTTATAAGGATTGTTCGTGGTGGTAGCGTTGTGAAAACGTTGAAATTCTAAGGAATCACATTGAAAGTTGTTTTCTTTTAGAAAAGGAATCTTTCCATGTGCATACTTTCTCCAATTATGGAAGTTTTCGTACGAAAAGAGAAGAAAAAAGCGAAAAAAAATGTTAATTTTTCCTGGTGAAACTTTGTGTCGCTCTTTTCAAGTTTTTTTTTTTCTCTTCAAACGTGGAGGAAATGCAACAAGGTTTCAAACGTACAACAGGTCTACACGCACCTTGAGATTGCAGAAAGGAAATTCCTCGAGAATAGTTCTGAAAATGCCATTTTTACAAACGAAAAATAAAACATTTCAAAGGCATTAGATTTAGTTTATTAAGCTTGTAGAAGTGGGTTCTGAGCTCCGTGTTTGTTTAATAAGCTGGAATAATTTTATATTCATTTGTATGTTGCTTGAGTGCTTGGAAATGGTTCTGTTCTATACCAGCTTCTTATTTATTATTTATAACAGGAAAGCTTAGGAAGTCATCGATGGGATTTCAATAAGGCTTTAGATAAGGATCTTGTTGTAAGAATTCTCTGTCGTGAGTCTACGGGGTTATCATTATTTTCAGTAAAAAAATAGTTGTCTAATGTTAATTTTTTTTCTCGTGAAGAATGAGAGCTAATAAGTTTATTCATACTTGAAAACAAAACTGTGTAGAGATTTTGTATACCTTCATTATTTATTCATACAAAGCGTGCTTGGTTTTTATGATTATTTTTCAACATAATCTGCCCCAAATTGTTTGTTCAGCGATTATCTCTACAACCGTTGACCTTAAGGAGGTGGTTCGCAAATTGTGAGAGCGTAAATTAGATTCAAAGTGAATGACTTTAATTGTAATCATGCTTTGAAAACTTGTATCAAATATATTCTGCAACAGCATTATGCGAAAAAACAAACAATTTTGAAGATTAATTTTTCACTCCTTTCTAAACTTTTAAGGGATAAATTTGTAAAAACAGGAGTGTGTTATTTTATTTATTTATTTTTTGGTGAAAAAAAACAGATTTATAACTACTAAAAAACTAGTCTAAAATTTGGTGTATTTACAAAACTCAACAAAATTTGGAGGAGCAAAATTGAGTTTTGATGAGTATTGGTCAACATTGGTCTGGAATAAAATAATTGGTTGGGTTGATAAAATTCATTCACTTTATGCTGGATATGACATTGAATTCCTACCTCAAAATCTAATGTTTAATGGTTCTTACCCGATTTCACCCCAGAAGTTTGTCGATTTGTAAAAACACTCACTTGTAAGTATTTTTTATCTTTAAATGAAATAAAAGCAGTAAATTCCACCAAATTCCATAAATATCTAGATATTCCTTTTTTTCCAAGTTTTACTTGAATTGCAGTTTCCGCTTTATGAGGAATTCACTGCACGAAAGACTGAATTTGGTCTGCAACGTTGATCGGTTTAGAGCAGTGATTCTCAAAGTGGGCGATGGAAAGTTCCAGGGGGGCGGTAGAAGCTACAGGTATAACTTAGGATCCTATGGGTTAGATTACGTTCGGGGCGATGGGAGAAAAAAATTTCTGAAGCAGGGGGGGCGATGGGACAAAAAAGATTGTGAAACTACTTTAGAGGTTCCTGCATTTTTTTGAATATTCAATATACAGGGTGTCCGGTAAGTGCTAATGCGGCTTTTATCTTTTCAACCGTCAGTCGTAGAGGTGTGATTCCAGTTCAAAAAATTCTCAAAAGTCGTTGAAAGGTTACCCTGTAGCAGAGTTGATAGGGAAAATACAGTGCATAACAAAATTAAAAAAAATCTAAATTTTTATACGGTCCGCGTGTGTTCTAACTTCCAATTAGGAAGTCGTTGCTCTGTCTCTCCCGCGGTCATAAAAAAATTCAAGTTTTTTCGTACAATATTCGCTGAGATATCCGAATTTGAAAAAACGGAGGGAAGTTGGAAAAGGACAGCATAAATGGGGGAAAGGAGCGTTGTTCGTTAGTTTTTGCTGTTCTTTCATAACTTTTCTGCGGTGTATAAATATCTTAGCGAATATTGCACTTAGAAACATGAATTTTCTTCTGTTGGCCTGGGGATATAGGACAAAACTTTCTAATTAAAAATTAGAGGACAGGGGGACCGTTTAAAAATTTAGATTTTTTTGTTGTTATACACTGGTATTTTCACTCTCTCAAAACTAGTAAAAAAAAATTTGAACGCCCTTTGAGCATTTTTTTTAAAAATTGGAATCATTCCTCTGCGATGGACGGTTGATGAGATAAATGCTACATTACCACTTTCAAGACACCCCGTGTTTCGACTTCAAAGGCAGTGAATATGACAGAAAACGAACCCAATAGGATAAATATACAGGGTGAATCAGAAAAGATGGGAAAACTTTAAGAGGTGATAGTACACACCAATACAAACAATTGTCATCAAAGAATGCATGGTATAACCTCCAACATGAAACTGAAACACGCTAGCACGTTTCGAAACGGCCGCTCCGCGAACGTTAAAACGAAATTTCTGTTGAAATTTATCGGGAGAAAAAGAACACCATGCATGCAAATGTAATCTGGGCAAGAAGAAGAAACCGTATGCATGTCTGCTTTTTCAGTATTACTAAAGTGCGCCATTATCCTGCACGTTAACACTGTTAGAACGGTTGCACGCTGGAATAACTTCACAGGGCTGGCGTATAATGCCATTTATTCACTGTGATGCAGATTTGCATATGGTTTCTTCTTCTTCTTCCCCAGGTCACATTTGCATCCATGGTGTTCTTTTTCTTCCGACAGATTTCAACAGGATTACCGTTATAACCTTTGCGAAGTGGCCGTTTCGAAACGCCCTGACGTGGTTGCGTTTCATGTCAGACCATGTATTCTTTGATGACAATTGTTTGTATTGATGTGTACTATCACCTCTTAAAGTTTTTCCCCATCTTTCCTGAATCACCCTGTATTCATAGAACTGCATGACAACAATAAGAATCTTTTTTTTCCCATAAGTGGAAAATGTTGGAGATAACCATAATTTTTTTCCTTCGTTTAATTATTATTATTTTTGTCTATCTTTTGAATGCTCCTAAATCCTCTCTGCTGAATTTTTCCCATATATGTTGCTCTTTATTTATTTCTGCGTGTGTATTATATTTTTCATGTGATTTCATTTATTTTTGTCTGTTTGCTTAGTGTAGGTAGTGTAGGTAATTTTTTTGTGCAGAATATTTTTTTCCCTCCCTCCCGGTTCTATGTAAAATTTTGTTTTAATCAATAATTTTCTCATGTATTTTTAGTAGTTTCACCTTTTTTTGTCTCAATATTGTTAAGACAGGGATATAATATGAAATTTTGATAAAAGTCCTTTTATAAAACTTGAAAAATGCTGCCAATACGATGGTAGGTAATGATACCATCAGTTGCATTTTCTAGAATGTAACCAATAATTCCTTAATATTCCTTATTATAATTCCTTAAATTACTTACTGGTGGCATTTTTGGAGTTTTATAAAAGCACTTTTATCAAAGTTTTATAGTGTAATTCCGGCCTAAGAAACTATGTGATGTAGTAATTCTGGGGCTTCGGTCTTGGCGAATAAATATAGATTCAGAAACAAATTCTGTTAAAAATGTAATTTTTATTGTGACTTAAAAAAAATAATTTTATACTTGAATAATTTTAGTGATAAAGCATTTCCATCGCAGTTGTTACACAGCGAAACCATTTTTTCATTTGCGTTTTCACATATGGCCTAGTGGACTGGAGTTGGAACTACAAACGTTTCCTGCATGCGTTATCTTCCGAAAACAAATTTATAACACGCGTTCTGTTCTGCTTTTTTACTTCTTGGCCCTTTAAAGGATGAATAATTATTTTTTATGATTAGAAATAATTTTATTCAAGAAGAATGATAAGTAGTACCTGACACTGCGAGTGATGAAATTCGTTCATCTTCTAAAGATATATTAATATAACCTAAATACATGACAAATATTGAGGCCATTCTATTTGTGTACAGTCCTAACAATAGAGGTTTGCAAGCCAATAAGAAAATGTCATGCTGACGGTAAATCTCTAAAACATGGTAAATTTTTTTTCTTTCTCTCTTCGTGCTCAAACTTTTGGCAACAATTTTTGATGATATCGATTTGACAAATCGGCGATAAATCTGGTAATTTTATCCCAACCTAACGGCACGTTAGAAAAAATGGGAAAGGGGGAAAAATTGAAGAAAATGAAGAAAAAAAGAATAGGAAGGGAAAAACGGTATAAGGCCGGAATTACACTATAAAAGTTTTATAAAATAATTTTTATCAAAATTTTATAGTGTAATACCAGCCTAATAGATAAATAGACAAGAGAGTATGGTTGGTAGATGTCTCATTTCACCTTCAACCTACGTATTCTCTTTCGCTCTTACTTGTAAAAAAGTTACATTATATGTGGGTAAAAATCAATAACAGGAGTTTAGAAAAACCGGGAGGAAAAAAAAAACAAAACAACTTTCGTTAATAGGGTTACAATAAAGCTTCGTTATGGTGAGGAGGAAAATATAGAGACGATATTGAATTTATTTCACTGGCGTTTGGGTGAAATATTTAGTCCGTGATCGTGAAGGGGGCTAATGTCTCAATAAGTATTGAATTTAGGAATAAGGAATTTTTCACAATAGCCTCTGAAGCATTATATACATTTCAGCAAGTGGAAGTTTCGGCACACAGAGTCTTTATAAAATGTTAAATTTTGCAGTTTTTCAAGTATACGGCGCCTTTAGAGAATTATGGTATATTCCCCGTAACTGCACATCATGTGAAAAATATTCTGCAACCTAAATTATATGTTTTTAATGCCAACGATTGCAAAAATATACGCTGTGCAAACAATTTGAGACAGACTGTTTTATATATAAGGGAATTTTTTTATTTATTTTTCAGAACATACTCTCTGAGCAAAAAAAAAAAAATCAGGGATGGATACACTATTGAAGACGCACGATATTTGCAATGGAATATGATGCCGTATTCTCATTGCGTAAACAAGTGAGCTTGAATATGTAAAATTGCTCTACTATACATTTTAGATGATAATCGCCAGATGTCTCAGGCAGTTGTTAAAAAATTATTCATATGTTTTATTGACAATTGTTTTTCACTAACTTGCTCAGGCATGTGATAATGTTTGATTTCGTGAGTTTTTCTCTCAGAAAAATCGTGAGATCAGTGTTTATTCTTGAGATTAACTGATTAAAAGCTTTGTCGCATAAGCTCGCAATTAATTATTCAAAAGCTTTGTTCAAGAAACATTGGCACGTGTGTTTTAACATTTCATATCGCCCGAGTAGTATCAGTACTTGTTCGAATCAATTAACATTTCGATTATAATCCATATTCTTACTTCGAGTATGGGGAAGAATCTAGGATGCGTGAGTAAAACAGATTTAGTGGACGGATATATATCGACTATGAAAATAAAATGACTGTGGAGTAAAATGATGAAATAACTATAAAATGCTTATATAATTAGCTCTTTCCAGAGAAATATCGTTCGAATACCAGTTCATGATAGTCACAGTCTCAACTAATACAAATAAAATTTATGCATCATTGCATAGGGAAGTATACGCATACTCACGAATGTGGAATTAGACATTATTATGGTATTTTCTTTGGTTTCACAGTTGTATATGACTACAGCTCCATCTTGATCCCGGAATAACATTTCTGTCTCTGTAACGGAGAGAAAATAAATTGAAATAAACTTTTATATTGTCTTTTTTTTTTTTTGCATATTTCAAGGAACGTGAAAATAACGCAAGACTGGACATATTTATACCGTATTATAAAATTGAACTTCAAGAACTCGATATATCGTTGCCTGATGTATATCTTCTTTGTTATGAATAAACTGATTTATTCGATTCATTTAAAAGTTATTGAATTGAAATTCAGCCATCAGAAATATGTATAACTGAGCTGACCATACATCCCGGCTTTTAAGAGAGTTGCAATTGTATTCATTATATGTTTCTCCATGAAAATATTAATGTATTTTTATTCATACTGTTGAGAACCCTAAAATTATTGAACACTTTCTCTGTAGCTCTCTTTAGAACGTTGAAATGGAGTTTAACTCACTATAGGGGTATTAATTGGAAATCACTGATGATGATTGGAACAAACCGCTTTTGCCTGAAAGAATATCAACTTTTACTAATCTATAAACTCGAATAAATTTCGGTTAACATGGAGTCCAATACACTGCTGAGCACTAATTAGCCTTATTTTACGTAATTTAGCGATCATTGGCTGAATGTAATATTATAGTCATCCTATTTCCGTCTCAATAAAAAAATGACCAGCGTGGGAGGAAAGCACAAAAGTTTAAGCAATGTGCATAATCTATTAAAATATAAAATACTCATTTTGTCTTGAGAAGTCTTTGCGCCTTCAGAGTTTATCTAATTAATTTCCTCTAGTTCAGCATAATCAATATCTACTTTGTGATACATGTGCTTGCTGATCTTTGTCGTATCCGAGACGAAATATTTTTCATCTGTATGTTTATAATTGATGTTTTAATTTCCATTGTGCATGAAGTTGATTAGTTGCCAGTACGGGTAGCATTACTCCTTGAAAACCGATAAGTATAGGTTTTGTAAATTTTACGTGATTTGTTTATAATTGATAACTATTATTTATTCACATATGCTGCACATTTAATATTTTTATGGTTGGATATTGCATCATCACACTGCCGCAGGAAAAAAATTATTTGTATTTTAAAGAAAGTCTTCGATGTACCTAAAAGGGCCGCTGGCAGTCATTTTGTGTGTGTGACTGCTGCTTATTTTTAGTGCAATATATTTAATCACACTAAATTTTTACAATAAAAAACAACAAGCATTATCTCACATGGTTAAGTTGTTAATTTTGAAGAAATGTCTTTTTCATAAGCATACAGGGTGTCCATAAAATCACTCTTCAACTATGAATATGAAAAATTAGAGGACAACTGGAACAAGATTTACCATGAAAAAAAGATGGATAGACATTGCATTTATATCACATAGTAAATTGCTCCATTTTGATGATATACGCATTTTTATATGTATATATCACAGTATTTTTTTATTCACTTTATATAGTTAGCTATGGATAAGATATGCTATTACGTCACTGTAAATTTGCACCATAGAGGAAAAACTAGGGCACTATTGAAATTTACTATTATAAATTAACTTATGAAGAATATACAATTTAAAAAAAGAAATAGGTCTTTATCTCTCTTTCTCGTCAGTAGTACCTGATTCAGACCAGTCACTTCCAGCATCACTACTTTCTCTTTTGGGTAGATACAGCAGAAAAAAATCAATATTTTCGTTGTCAGAGTTTGCATAGTAAGTCGCCTCAGCCTCAGATGTATTGCCCGAAATATCGTTCAGCACTGATAAAATTTTATTATTTGGTTCTAATACATCCTTTTTCTAAGAACCCTTTCTACGTACTGTGATTGAACCTGTTTACTAGGAAGCTTTCAAAGCAGATGGTGGCATGAGGAGTTGTGAAATGTTTTGTTTTACTTTGAAAACTAAAACAAAAACAGCTTTCCACTGAACGATCTGAAGAAAAAAAAGTTTACTCAACTTTTGGTAACAAAAGATATAGATCAATAAGATATAGGGTTTTGATTGTGGATACATACTGTCCCTGTCAATAGACTCTTTAGATTGCCCAGTCACATGATGCAACGGATGACATTATTTTATTTATATTTGTTATTGGTACGTCGCTCGTGAATATATGTAGTGTTGCGTACCCCATCAGGGAATAAACCTAAAAGTAAATGAATACATCAACGGCCACCACAAGGGGGAAAGCATATACAATTTTCATATAGCAGTCAAAATGACTGCTCTTGGCTGTTCTAGGTATACACGTCGTTATCTCCCGAACAGAACCTTCGATATCTTCAAATATTTCTACAGAGATAAATACAGAAATAATGGAAAGTCACCACAATGGAGTGTGTACGTCAAATACTGCCGAGGTTATAGCTTTATAAAAATCAAAACCCATCGAAATGACTGCTCCTGCCGTTCTAGTGTTCAAAATAGATTCAAAACTACTGAAAAACCGCAATGAATTTGTGAATCTCAAACCAGTTGGACTAATCAATAAGAAATAATTATGGATAAAAGAACAACTTGAAAACATCTCGTAAAGAACATCCGAACGCCAATTCGATCAACGAGAATGAGGTTCACTAGAAATTCAGGATGTGTGTGCCCAAGACATTGCGAACACAAAAAAGATAATAGGAATTGGAACCTTCCAACAAACGGCAGTTTCACAAAAGAAGACAAATTAGGGCATTAAGAGGAGAGATTAAAAGAAAAATTCGAACCCATGTTCTGTGATAATTCAAGCAAATACAATAGCGCCGCCTATTTTTTAAGATCTGCATACATATACATACGGATACAAGCACACGCTCATTGAGTGACTGTTCCGGCAGCAATTTAATGAACTGTATCACGTCCACTGGATAGGTTCGTAAAACAGGGATTTGCCATTCAGAGCAAGAGTCGTTACGGTAAAAGGAACAGAGATGCGGCCGTAAGCCCTTGACAAGAATAAGAAAAATCCCACGGAGATGAAAAAAAAAAGAAGAAGAAAAGAGTGCATATATAAGAAAAAAACCAAACAAACAAATTGAAGGAGGACCGAAGAAACAACAAAAGAATTTTATCGTTTACACAAAGCCACAGCTTTTTGGCATGACAAGAATGCGAGACGAACTGCGCCGCATTCATCTCTACGGCGAGAGTTCCGGTTGCCGTAATTCGTTTATTTCTCTACTTATCTTCTTATTCTTATCTTATTTTTTCTTATTTCGCTCTCGAGCTTCTTTTCCTTATCTCTTTTCTTCGTGGAATTATTCTCGATCAAGTATTCAGAATCCCGACCGCGTCCACAAACGTTCATGAATTTCTATTATGGTTCTCTAAAGTTATTTTCTTTATTCAGTTGCCCCCGGGCAATAGAGTAGGGTTGAAGCAAGATTTGTCTCGAATAGCAATGCATTATATACACCGTACTTCAGGTATCGTGGAGTATTTTATTGTCGGGGGAAAAGAAAGACTAGTATGCCAATTGGGAAATCAGTACTGTCCGAACGTTATACGTGTTAGTACACGTAGTCCCCGGGAAAGTGATACAGGGTGATTCATATACTACCGCAAAAGACACTATATGTGTAATTATGTGCTTGATATATAATTGATCTTGGATTGTGCACTGTATCTTCGATTCGAGTGTTATACATTGTGATTAGAACAGATGTTGAAAGTGGGTGCCATTTCCTAGAAGGCAAGCGGGCATTCGATATTTCATGTTCTGAATGATTGTGTGCAGTGTCCCTTTGGTGATTGTCTTGTTCTCAGGAGGAATGTTATTCTTCAAATTTGGTAATGTGTAAATGTGAGGTTTGCTTATGCACACTCTGGTATGCATCCATCCTTCAGGAACGCTTCGATACCTCTTTGAGATGTGAAGCAGGGTGACTCGGGTTCTTCAATATTCAATGCGTAAGTGTGTAAGGGACTTGGCATCGACATCTGCTGGTTTCTGCAGGAACTTACCTAAGGAACGTGTAAGGCTGAAGCTACATAGAATGCTAATCAGTCGGAAACCCGATTACACATAAAATTCAACATAGACGTTATTCGGCCGAACCCTTCAATTGTTGTTTTAGCTCTGTATTTTGTGGAATGCGGAATGGGAGAATTTCATGCCGAGTCCTGCTCTCAAGTAGTGTATGCATATGCATTGTATGCCCCCGTGTATAGTATGCATATGTATTGTATGCCCCCGTGTATAGTATGCATATGTATTGTATGCCCCCGTGTATAGTATGCATATGTATTGTATGCCCCTGTATAGTATGCATATGTATTGTATGCCCCCGTGTATAGTATGCATATGTATTATATGTCCCGTGTATTGTACGCTAAAAATCTATATTTTATCCCCTTTTCAGATATTATGAACAGATATATACTCCACCTCTCTGTGGAGTTTGCCATGCATAAACTAGCCATTGAAAAATTCAGGTATCTTGTTACAGTAATTTTTTGTTTGAAGGATAGGTGGCAGCTCTTTGAAAGCATTATAAAATGACTTTTCATAAATTAAGGTATATCTTATAGAATATAATGTGTTCCACACTTTCTGGAACATATAAATCCATAGAAGTCTTATTAGAGAAATGTTTAACAGTTGCATGTGTAGTTTGGTAAAAGTAGAAGTATAAACTGGCACAAGTCCAAGTGAACTTCATTTTGTGGTAGTCAGCAAATGTGGCATAGAACAATATGCAACTGCCATCACTTTGAAATGTCGAGATTAAAATGACTTTTCCCTGTCAATGATTGAATACTCAGAGGCTGCTAAATCTTTCCATGGGGTGGGGGAACCATAGCCACGACTTGTATATTCCCAGGTACTTTTAGCAGGTCTTGTTGCATGTGCTTAGTTTTCAGACTGTCTTCCATGTTTAAATTGAAGGTATTACTTTCCAACTTATGCCCCTGAGGGTGCAATGCCATCTAAAGCTGGTACCAAATTTTTACCGATCGTCATGTATTGCAATCCCTGCATAAAATAATGACTTGTGAGTGGGTCCTACTATAAGTAATTTTCTTGTTACTAATCCCTTCGTGTACAAGTTTTTGGCAACAAATTTGTATGATCTCTATTTGACGAATCGCTGATAAATATGGTAACACCGTCCTACCCGAACCGCACATTAGAAAAAGGAAGAATAAGGGAAAAGAAAATACAGAAACGAAAAAAAAAGCATGAAATGAAAAAGAGTGAAAAACAATATAATATAGTATAAGTACATAAGTAGATTTTTTTTCTCACCCTCTCCCTAGATGTTCCCTTTCGCTCTTATATGTATATACTAGTAGAAAGATACTTTATATGGGTAAAAGACTAACAGGATTATAGAAAAACAGAGTGGAAAAAAACAACTTTGGTTCATAGTATTACAATAAAGCTTTTCGTTGATGAGGAGAGAGGAAAGAAAACAGAAAACTGGATTGAATTTATTCCACTGGCGTTTGGGCGAAATATTTCGTCCGTGATCGTAAAGGGGTTAATTGGCTGCACTTCCCTCAAGTGAAAACCTTTAATTTCGCAACTATGCACTTTTAAAGACTGTTTCCAGATTGGAAAACTTCAACATGGGCAATCAGCTTAATACAATAATTTCCATGCCATAAATCTAGTGGATGGCTGCTAAAAACTTTCAGAGCGATCCACGTGATTCGCGCAAACGAGGGAGAAAGATTACCACTACCCATATACAAAATTTAAATATTTTAGTACTCTTTATTCATATAAAAATACTTATAATGCACAATATTAACGAATATGAATAATTAATGAAATTTCCCGTAACTCAAAATTTCATTTCGGCTCTTGAAATAAAATAATTAGAATACGTGATATAAATTTTGAATATTTGAGAGTCGACAAGTTCAGGTCTTATTGAAATTCCATTGATTCGGCCATTATTCATTTAATTTTAGAAACTTCCACTATATATTCTTTGAAGAATATTCGCAGTATAAATGCGAAAAATATGTTTCAAAAAGTAAAGAATCATAAGAACTGGATATTTATGTATCTTTAACCGTAGGTATAGCTGTTTCTTTCAAGAAATTCGAAAGAAATATCCAAGTGGTTCACACGCAAAGTTTTCGAGCCTATGAAGACTTGATACATTTAACGTTCCTTTTTTTAAAAGATGAGTTACACAAACATACACATTTCTTCCAAAATACGTGGACTATTCTCAACACGCGATTCCGTAATTCTCTTCGCTAACGCTTCTGTTTGTTTTTACGAGACGATTATGTTTTTGGGAGGAAAATGAACACACACATCCATCAGTAAAATACAATTCCTTTTTTTTTTTTATTCCTTTTCTCTGATGGTCGGAGATGATTTCTTTATATTCCGGAATAAAGACAAGCATTTGCTCCCGATTAGTTTGAAAGGGGGGAAAAAAGGGCTGTGATTTACAGAATAAATCTCACCGTCAATGCGGAGGTGCGTGCTCTGTAATGTTAGGCTGCAAGCAACTGCTGGCACCCGCAACTGTTGGCTTTACGTATGAAGACACGGAATATTTTTGAGGATGTTGCACAGTATGGGGTAACATAAAAGGAAAAGTGATATTGCACTGTTAAATCGAATGCATGACCGAAGGCTATTTTGAGCTTAAAAAAAAGTAAAAATTCATATTTACATTCCCGATATTTCTAAAGTACTTATTACTTTCGATCAAAAATTACGGATGAGCCGTACCGGTATTTCAAGGAACTCTACCCGAATTACAGTCGGCCCCACTTAATCAAGGATATCAAGGATTCCAGAGGGCACACACAATATCCGATTTAGCGGGGAACAATTCAATTGCCATTTTATAATGTTAGTGTTGTTTACATATTAAAAATGATGAACGATCAATATTAATAAAGCTTTTGAAAATAATAATAATATTCGAATAATTCAGACATCAAAAATGGCATGAAAATTACATTTAATGACATTAATCACAGTATCAAAAATGTTAACTTTTCATCAGGAAAGTTAGTGTCCTCTATCGGCACAACAGAGAATAATAATAAAATAATTAAATATACCTATTGGAGATAGCTTGAATACTTGTAGGTCAGTATTAGTAACATATTTTTACTAATTCCAAATGTTTCATTCAATAAAAACATTATGTGTTAGTGGTTGATGTGTGTTAATCGTTAATGTGCGACGCGGAATATTCCATTAAGCGGGGGAAAGTCGGGGCAGTTATCATATTAAGCGGAAAACTTGAAAGATTGTCTCTATGGGAGAAATTCTTTTGCCGTGGAATTTAATCCGTTTAAGTGGGGTAGCTCTTTATCCGCTACCGGATTAAGCGGGGCCGACTGCATTTGTGTGACGTGATGTGTTATCTCTATTCAAAATAGCTATCCATCAGTTCCCTTCATACAGATTGAAAACTGTTGTCATAAATATCTAGGTAGAAAAATTCTGAAAAGCCCCTTGTAATAGTAATCACCATTGTCCTATTTTTTCTTATCGTAACGTACATAGATATTTAGTGTGTTCTGAAACAATGAATGCAGGGATTTGTGATACAGAAAATATTCGCCATAATATCATCATAACACAGAATTAATGCTCGAGAATTTGAACGCATACCAGACAACCATGTCCCATTAAATAATCTTGGCTCGAATTCTCCTGATATAACTTCTTCTAATCCGAACCGAGGGTTCTTGACTCTGGGTTCTTCGGCACCTGTAACAGGATCAAAATAATTCATGGTCAACCAATAGCAATGGTTTGTCAGAAATATGCCAATGATATGAACTATGAATATGGTATAATCATTCATTACAGTAAACAAATTACTTGACACCTCTGCCTCTGATTTATATAAAAGAGGTAAGATATAAATGTTCAGGTATTCATTATGCATATGTTGATTAAGTGACCAGGACCACTGAACGTTATAGAGAGCACTGAACCCAAAATAGTGTTATTATTCTTTATTTTGGAGTAACATTGACATAATATACAGGGTGGGCAAAAAGTTCGTAGAAACTTTAAAAATTCATAAAAACCAGAAAAAATAACCGAAATAAGAAACGGTTTGCAAGGTTAGCATCGCTAAATCACGGGAATATTTTTAAAGACACCACTAAGGGGGATAACACATTGCAGGCGAGTCACAAATCCAGCAACGGCAGAGTGCAGCAGGTCAACATACACGGTTTACAACGGTGAATTGCTTGTGGATTAGGAGCGCAAGTTCTTATAACCGTCTCATTTGCATATTTACACCGAAGTCACTCGTACCACTATCGGCTGTTTTTGGAGTTATTTTTTTCCTGTCAAAAAAATTCCCGAGACCTAGCGATACTGTCTTGCACATTGTCTTCAAAGATGAACTAATGAATGTTTGAATATTTACACATACAGTGTGCATATAGCAAACAGGAGGTATTACATTTCATTGACGAACCATCGGTACTAGAGGTATACTTCCAGTTAGGAAAAGTTTCCAAAGAACGAATACTTAAAATAATATAGGCCACCCCATTGGCCCGTTTGTTAAGTGCGGTAGAACGGCGAACGTGCCGCGGAACCGCCATAAATCGTTTTATTCAGGTCAGGTCAGGACGAATACTTAAATCATAATAAAATATCAAATCAATAATAAATCAATATAAAAAATAAAAAAATATCAAATTTTGTAGATAATATATATTTAATCAAATAATCATAAATAACTGCATTTAATAACATATAATCGCATTTATTAATATGATATATAGTTGACGCTAAATATAAAAATGAGAGTAGGTAATATATGCATTATGATGAATGATTAGTGTTAAAAGAATAGCATTAATTATAACTTAATGACGTCCTAACAGGCTGATGAAGTGACAGTCTGTCACTGCCCTGTTGAGTGACACTTCCTGCTTTTTATTTCCCCTCCAGTCTACTTAAGCTTTCTTTTCCCCCTAGATTAATAACCCAATATGGGTAATATTAAACTCTAAGTAGTTTAAAAATAAAACATATATAAGGTACAACCATGGCGAAAATCGCACTACTAGTCCAGGATGGCTAAGAAATGACTCAGGGGTATGCACTGTTTGCCAATTTCAGTCGGAACCCACAGGCCACTATGCCATATTTAGGATTTAGGATGAGTAGTAGTCAGATTTGCCATTCATAGTGCAAGGGGCTGTCTAGTTATTGAAATAAAAACAACTATTTATATAGTCCCCGTGTGCCCTAAACCCCAGTTAAAAAGTTGTTGTGGAGGGAAGTTGGGAAAAAAACAGCATTAAATTCGTGTAACACGACTTTACCGGTTTTCCAGGAAAACGTATACAGGTATTTACAGGTTCTATAACATGGAAAGAAATTCAATTAGGAATGCCCTGGTCGATGGATTCGTCGGAAAGAATCTTTAATATTTCACCTGTCTTCAGATTTCACCTTCTTATATTTCTTTTTGTGGGGGGGGGGGGGGGGGAGTTAAAGTCATTCTTGCGGGGTATAAATGTTCGCAGTCAGGAATTCGAGTTACGTCATTCATGTTGCAAGGGGATGGTGCAATTATTGAAATTAAAAAAAAAACTTTTTATATGAACAACCTATGCCCAAAAACCCAATTAAAAAGTTGTTGTTCTGTCTCCCCTAATACGTACACTGAATACATGTGCTTTGCTCCCTCCCGCTACTGGAAAAAGTTTAAATGACGGCCCTGTCCACGTTTCTAATTGCAATATTCACTGACATATTTGAATTAAAAAAACCAAAAACAGCAAAAACGACGGGAAGAAGCGTTTATGCTGCTCTTTCCCAACTTTTCGCTATCTTTTGAATTCAAATATCTCAGCGAATATTGCACTTGGAAACATGGAATTGTTTTCTTTGGCCTTAGGAGAGGCAGGGTAACAACTTTTTAATTGCGTTTTTGAGCACAGAGTGTCCGTATAGAAAGAATTTTTTTTTTTTTAATTTCAATAACTATACAATCTATTGCAACATGAATGACGTAGCTGGAACTCCTGAGTTCGCAGATTTATATTCCGCAAGAGTGACGTTGATATCAGTCACCTTTTTCTTGCTATTCCCATTCTCAAAACCGTCAGTTGGTTTGAAAACTCGTTGCAGGAGGGGGGGGGGGGTAGGGCACTAAATTAAGTGATACCAATGAAGTGACCAGCTCTTAATTGAGCGATCTGGAACAGTACCGCAGGTTAATTGGGTGATTCGTATATGCACCGAGGACCGCTTGAGTTATCTGTAAATGCACCGCGGATCACTAAAGTTCTTTGAAACTGTGCTGCAGTGCTCGTAAATATACCACCGGCCACTCACGTGATCTAAAGATAAACCTCGACCCCACTTGAGTGACTCACTCAAATGTGCTTGCTGGACACTTGAGTGGCATGGGGATATGCCACGTGTGACTTAATTGATCATAAAAAAGTACCATTGGCCACTTAAATGCTGTTGAACTACACCGCGGTGATTTTTAAATATGCTGCGGATCACTGTACTGATCTGGAACTGAGCTGCGAGCCATCTAAGCGTTCTGTAAATATACTGTGGGCCACTCAAATGATCTAAGAATGCACGGCGGTTTACTAACGAGAACTGAAAAATCTGCATTTGGCCATTTGAGTGATCTGGAGACGTTTCGCGGGTCACATAAATGATCTGTAAAATGTGCCATGAGTCACTTAAATGCTGTGGAACCAATGGCACCAACTTTCGAAGCACAGAATGCCCATATAAAAAGTTAACTTTATTGGCTATACAACCCCGTGCAATATGAATGACGCATCCGAGGTCCACGCGTTATTTGGATACTTTTTCCAATTGGCACTACGCTTCTAGGATCAATGGTTCGCTAGTAAATTGCGGTGCCAGCTATGCACCCTGTATATAGAAACGAATGGGAGGGGGGGGGGGTGTTCGTACGTTATGAAAATAAGTCGGGAAATCACCAATTGAAATTAAAAAAAATAATAACATTTCGATAGAGATAACAAGATGTTATATATAAAATATTCTATAATACAAATTTATATATAATTTTATTATAATTTTATCTAACATGAAATTTTATCGATAAAATTTACTAGTAGCTCAAGGATAACAAATGAAAATATAACTATCTTTGAGTTTTCCAGAAAATGTATTACACGTATTTTCTCAAAATCCGAAGTTTTCTCATAAATTTCTTTTACAGTTATTTCCCAAAATATCTGAATTAAAATTCGGAGAAAACAACGCGGAATCGAATATAACGATACTGTGAGAATTCTCCCTTATGGAAAAATCTCTATACTTGATATTGGCTTTAGAGAAACCATTAAGAAATTTCAGAGAGGATTTCTCGCTTCTAGGCATTAAGCATTATATGATTTTCTAATTTTCTAGTATTAAAGCGAAGATATATAGCTTTAGTAAATACTTATTTTAGGTGTTTCGTCCGGTCAATACTTTTTCCTTCGAAAGACGTAATCTGAAAACGGCGAGAATTTTCATGCGATATCTGTGCCATTTTAATAAAATTGAAATGATCGAAATTAGATATAAAGTAAACAAATGATGGATATTGAATATTCCTTCAAAATGTCAGTTACTGATCAAATAATTATTTGTTGATTATCCTTTAAAAATACTCAGTATCAATGAAAGAAAATATTGATAGAATATGGAAATGAAATATTCTAGTGATTCTCCAACTAAGTAACTTCCAGGAAACTAATATAACAAAAGTTTGATGTTAATGAATGGAAATACTCTGAGAAAATCGTACGAAGATTCTTGGATTTAATCAACACTTTTCCCGTTGCCTGGGAGAAGATTAGAGGATTCGTCGGATATGACGTGATTTCGACTTGAAAGCAAGAATTTGGCAAGTTTATTTGGAATTTGAAAAGAGATTATCAGTTGACAAAGTCCAGAATTTTCAGAGTGAAGTTTCAAGTTATCATCGTGGATCTCATTAGGACAAAAATATTTCAAAGCCCACGTGTACTGCGATTTCATAATTTTATACTAATGAAGTGCTTATAAATTATTTTCAAACTACGTTTTGACACATTTTGGATTAGAATTTTCCTGAACTTCGAGAACACGAACGCTATATATCTACAACGCTTCGTAGAGGAAATGGCTATTTTCTGATATATTCTAGATGTTATATATATATATATATTTACACACACATATATTAACAGAATTGAACTCATTTTAGCATTTTTTTTTTTGGAGAATCGACTTTGCGTTATATTTAATGATAAGATTCAATTTTGAGAAATAGATCTGATAGGAAAGGGGGTGGAGTGTTGATATACGTGAAATTCTGTTTGAAGGCTAGAGAGTGTAACGTGCAGAGAAGTGATATTGAAACCATATGGGTTGAACTTGAGAACAAAAGACGTCATAAACTTATTGTTGGGGTTTGTTACAATCCTCCGAATAGGGATCAAAACTACATCGCCAAATTGCATGATGAAATTTCCTACATGTGTAAGCGAAAGAGGGTTCTTATACTAGGGGATTTCAATTACCCGGGTATTGATTGGGAGAACCTTTCATCTGGAAATCAGTATGAAAGAGACTTTCTTAAGTTGGTGCTCGAAAATTTTTTGTATCAGAAGCCACTAGGGGTACTGCTATTTTGGATTTAGTTCTTACTAGTTCTGAGGATCTAGTTGAACATGTTTCGGTGGGGGAAGAGTTTTCTTCCAGTGATCATCGTATCGTCAGATTTCACTGTAACTTTTCCTCGGGTAAGGTTGATAACAAAACACTGGTTCCTTGTTTTCGGAGAACTAACTTTGATATTTTGAGAAGAAGGTTAGCGGAAGTTTTCAAAGACCGGTTGGAATCAGTACGGGTGGTAAGTCAATGGGAAGAATTTAGTACGAAGCTGTATTCTGTTTTGCACGACGTCATACCCTTTGTTCGAAAAAAGCGTGTTTGTACATCGCACCCTCTATGGTTCACGGATAGCGTGCGGAACCTTTATCATGAAAAGAAAAGAGCATTCAGAGAGTATAAAAGTGGACGAGGTGACCTATCATTGTTTACTGATAAAAGAAGATTGTTGAAGAAAGCGATAAGGGACAGTAAAAAGGAAGTTGAATCTAGGTTGGCAGATAATATTGGCTCTGACCCAAAATCATTTTTTCGATACGTCAATAATGGATGTAAGGGGACAGTTGGTCCCCTCTCGATAGGAGGCTCTAGGGTAGAGAGCAATGTAAGCATGTGTAACGCTTTCAATGACTTTTTCGCGTCGGCTTTTAATGGAGATAATGATATTCGATATACTGGTGTTGCATGGGGTAATAAAACCCTCAATGATATTCAAGTAGAAGACGTGGAGGTCCTAAATCTTCTAAGAAATGTATGTGCAAGCAAAGCACCAGGACCAGATGATATCCATCCCAGGGTCCTCAGGGAATGTGCTAATGAATTGTTGGGGCCAGTCGCACAGATATACAGGAGTAGTGTTGCTGAGGGTATCGTCCCAAGAGATTGGAAACTTGCTAACGTCGTTCCGATATTTAAGAAGGGTAGTAGAGAAGCGGTGTCAAATTATCGTCCAGTGAGTTTGACGAGCTCTCTCTCGAAAATTTTGGAAATTATCATCAAAAGGCAGTTTGTGAAGTGGATAGACGAGAATAATGTATTGTCGGATAATCAGCATGGGTTCAGGAAGGGGAAGTCATGTGTAACTAGCCTGCTTTGCTTCTATGATCACGTGACTAAGGCTTTGGGTAAGAGCAAAAATGTCGACGTTGTTTACCTTGATTTGCAGAAGGCATTCGATCGGGTCCAACATGGCAAACTATTGAAGCGTTTACACGAGACTGGAATAGGGGGCAACTTGCTGAATTGGATAGAATTGTGGTTAAGAGATAGGTCGCAACGAGTTATGGTGAACGGGGAATTCTCTGGTTGGACAGAGGTCACAAGTGGAGTTCCTCAGGGAAGTGTCCTTGACCCCATACTTTTTTCACTTTTTATAGATAAACTCGATCAGGGTATCGATGGAATTACTAGCAAATTCGCAGATGATGTGAAGCTAATGGGAATAATCGGGAATGAAAGTGATAGGGAGTTGCTCCATACCAACTTAAACAGGATTGCAGCATGGGCAAATGAATAGAGCATGACATTTAGCGTTGATAAGTGCATGGTCGCTCATTTTGGTTCGAACAACCCACGGTTCTCTTACGAATTGAATGGTGTCACTATCCCGGATGCAACTAGGGTCACCGATTTGGGAATTCTCATTGATGAGCGACTTAGGTTTTCTGAACATTGTTCAGCGGTGGTCAAAAAATCGAATAGAATGCTTGGTCTCATTTTCAAAAAGGTCTCTTCGCGTTCTCCTAAAGTCGTTCTTCCGCTTTTTCGTGGCTTAGTTTGTCCTGGGCTGGAGTATGCTGTAAGGTTTTGGAGACCATACCTACAGAGGGACATAGACTTGGTTGAAGGGGTGCAGAGAAGAGCTACGCGTGTCCTTATTGGCACACAGGGCTTGAGTTATGAAGAGAGACTTCATTTTTTGAATATGTTTACATTGGATGAACGCAGGTGTCGAGGAGATATGATCGGAGAGTTCAAAATTTTCAATGGGATTGATAGGATGGACCATGAACTTTTAGTACACCGCCAATCGACTGCTTTTACAAGGGGACACCAGTATAGATTGGTGAGGGACAATGCAAGGTTATGGTGTCGCAGGGAATTTTTCTCTAATAGGGTTGTTAATAAATGGAATAGCTTACCCCCGGAGGTAGTAAATTGTAACACAATTGACACGTTTAAAAAGAAATACGATAAACATGTTGGGGTAAATCGAGAAGCTATCCATACTTAGAATAAGACAACCATAAGTATTCTTTATGGGCGTTGTATAATTTTTTATCATGTGTATATATTGTTTATAATTTGTGTTAATTGCATTTTTAATTGGGTTGCTGTATTTTTAAATATATGACACCTATTTTTATGGGCATCTTTTTATCAGCTACCTCGTTGGGCATTTTGCCTGTTGTGGCGTTGTATTTGTAATTATCAGGATTTCTGACGTTATTGAATTGAAGACATCAAGATTAGTGGCAAATGTTTTGCTGGTGGTTTCAAAAGGATTAATTTGCATGTTTTCGCTTTACGTAATGAAATTTTAGAATTCAACCAAAACTTCTTGAATATCAGATGTCACTTACTGATTAAACAGTTATATTTATTGCATTATTTTCTTCTATTCCAATCACTCGCTATACATTTTTTGTCCAGACTAGATACGCATCAAAAAAAGTTATTTCGTTGAATTTTTGAACATCAGATATTAATTGGAACACTAAGACACACTTTTTGTTTTTATATGAACATTTTATGTTGATTTTTGCTTCCAAGCACTTTTATAATTTTATTAATTTAATATTTTAATCATAATTTTATTCTCCGGCCTTTTTATCAAGTTTCGCGATCATGAATTTCGTCCACGGCCGAATAAAAAAACATGCAAGATATTTAATGAAAGTTTGGTTATGTTATAAAATAATTAAAAGAAAACTCACACGACACTAAATATAAGAGTTTTTTGGTTCCAGAATAAAAAGTGAATTAATACCATTTTTTTTTGTTAAAGTAAAAATTCTAAATGAAACTGCAATAGTTTTAAATCATACCATGTACAAAAATAGTGCTTAAATCAATAAAAATTTAATCAAAATTACACAAGAAAAAAATAATTAAAACAAAAACTACTATCCATGCATACTTAATAAAATATTAACTAAAACACACATAAAACTACTTTATATAACGTAGAGAAAAATACTTAAATAAGAAAACCGATATAAAAATTATAACGGAATATTATAAGTGTTTCTTAACTAATCATGGTATGCATGCGACGATAAATATAAGCATTGATCCCTCATCTAAAACATATAATCCATCTAGGGAATATTGAAGCATGCAACTGTCATTTGCATCGAAATTAATTATCTTCAGCAATTACTGAAGGGGAAAAAAAAAAAAAATAAATAAACTTGAAGATCATTTTCGGTAATAGAAAAATTGTATAGCGTTCGGAAAAACTTAAAAAAAAGTATCCAACGAAGAACATCTCACATGAGACTAGTCTAGCGAGACTAAAACAGAACGATAGAAAAGAGAAATTCATATTCTATCCTCAGAGCAAACACCAAGTCTTAACCATATCGTTTTGAGTGAAATATTGCTTTCTTTCTTATAGATATATTCTCTCCATTTTTCACGTTATATATATTTTTTCTCCATGAATAAGGAGAGAGGAAAATAATAATAATAATAAAAATACAAAAACGGACTGTAGATTCGTTGTAGCGAAAACAGAGATGTTAATGGCTAATAAGGTATTTGCAGACTTTACGTGGAAACACGGTTTCTAACGACTGGAAAGGAATCGATAAAAATACAATTATGAAAAAGATATTTCCCAACAAAAGAGGAGGGAGAAGTATTTGGTACCCCGAGATGTTTGAGAGGATAAAAATGTTTAAACACAGGACGAGAAGAAAGGATATGAAGTGGAGAAGACTCTTGAAGGTGTTGAACCGCAATAAGTTAGAGGTTTGCCAGAAAATAAAATAATTCTACGGTAACCCTCTCATTTCCGCAGCCAATGCACTTTATATCGGGAGATGCAGCAGAAGCATTAAATTGGCTTCTTCTTCCCGACTGGAGTCCTTGTTGTTGCGCTTGCTCACCTAGGAAAACCAATTACAACACTTTACCGAGGAAAGTTCTAAAGAGAGGTATTTAATTATTTATGGAAGTGTAATAAGGTAGAGAAATTATCGATTGTTTATGAGACTTCGGATATGAAGATTATCAAAATCTACTCAAAACGGATAGAAGTTTCTTCTCTGATCTTTACCGTGTGTCGCAGATGTTACGAAAATGTGCATGGGATAATTATTTTCGTTTGTTTCCTGGGAAAGTAAGATTCGAAGTCGGTCTCTAACTTCAGTTATTTTTTAGTCGTTCGAATTTTTAATCAAAATGTGATAACAACATTTTAATTTATTACCTCCCGATTTCTCACACTGTTCAAGCAGTTCAATCCATGGATGGTGAATTATAAGTATAAGCGTTGTAAGAATGACATTGTATTTCTCATCATAATATATCAAGAAGAGGGATTTTTCCCCGATATTATGCCGAGGTGATTTCAGAAAGAAAAGACTACTCGTCTTCGCCGGTTCTCTTGCAATCCGGTATGGGCCTTATCCACATATGCCACGAACACACGACTTCATTTTCCTCACAATACGCACTGCGCCGTAATCCATTGGAGTAGAGAGTAGATACTTAACAGTCTCTCCCTCAACCTCGCCACAGAAAGCAACAGGTCTGCGACCGTGCAGATAATGAATCATTACACTTCACTCATATAGTTAGAAAAATAGATGGCAGCATTATAACAAGCATTACACCGAAACAAACTTCACGTTAGATTCGCAACACATTCGTTAGAAGTTCTATAAAGGAATATGGGCCACGTGCATGTGGGCTTTAGTAGTAGTACCTCCCTTAACTTCAACAAATGACGACTGTAGCAGAAATGAGATGGTTTTCTAAGCCAAATACATCAAGGAAAGATTAGCCAAATTTATGCTGCAGTGAGTCACGACACATTGTATATTATAAGGAAAGCGAAGTCGTGTCTCTCATGGTGCATATAAATAGCACACGTGAATGGAATGCAAGAGGACCGGATTCGATTCCCGGTAGCGACGAATGGACTTTTTTTCCAGAGTCTTTTTTTTTCCTTGTCAGCTTATCCAGAAACACTCTTTTCTTTCATATAAGTGTTTGTCGTTTCATGTATGGTCAGGAAAAAGATTTCATCTTACGGAAGAATTATAAAATACTAAGAGACCACGAGATTATTAATCTATAGAATTTTAAATTATGTATAATACTGGGATAAGGTTGTCAGCCGGCAGTAAATGAGTGGCACGAAGTCGAACTCTGTCTTAATAAAATATGTCACACACTGAATTATGCTTTATAAATTCCATTAGCGGTATTCCACGACCGCAGCGTTACAAAATACCAATGTAGTGCATGGTCATGACTCAATCAGTAATTAGTACTGATTGATGATTGTTATCAATCAATCCTTAGCTTAATTCTTGAAGAAGAGAATGAAAAATCGAGAATTTTGGTATAACAAACAATGTTCAAGTTTCAATATTTAGTTTAATTATCAATGAGCACAAACCTGAATGCAATTTAAAAAAGGAACTTTCAATGAGTCTTTCAATATGTACATAGAAGCAAATTTTTCAATAGCTAAAGGATTTTTATTATAATGAAATATTATAATCGAAAAGAAATATTATCATTTTTTTTTCACTTCTTCAAATATTTATATCAATGTAAACGTTCATATAATACAGAAATTTTTTACTTTGAAATATATATATTAAAAGTAAATACACTCAAAACAGAGAGCAACTAAAATATATAGCAACTCCATTCGTTAACACACTCCAGAAAACAACTAAATACCTTTAATACTGAAAGGCAACTTCACTTTTTTTAAGAAGATTCATGCTTGAAATCTATCCAAATATCACATGATACGTGAAGTATACTCAAATATAGATATTAATTTTGTGAAGGACAGTGGAAAAAAAAATCATGATAGGACTAATGAAGCAAGATTAGAACTATGTTTATTGAGAAAACACGTAAGAAAAGATTTCATAAATATTTAAAATTCTTTAAATTTCCAAGATCATTGCATGTATAAATTTCATAAAAGGAAAAGGTTATTTAAATATTGCAGGAGTGATTCTCGTGTAGTTTAGTGGTGAATATAGAAATCTCTCTGAGAAGCGTTTTGTGTTAATGCAAATTTTATGAGAAGCGTAAAGAAACGAGGCTATTGTTGTATCAAAAAAGAGAAAAGAAAAGCATTGAAATTTCGTTATGAATAAACTTTATTTTAGAATTTATCCTAATAAAACATTTCATGTTTAATCAAATTCTTTTAAAAAAGGGGAAAGAAAAGTTTTTCTTTACGAATTCTTTTGTCATGTTAATTTAAGTTTCCGCTTTTCAGATTACAGATTTTCTGAAATTTTTTTCTTATCTTTTTTGATAGATTGGTTTTTTTTCCCTGAAAAAATATAATTTTTATAAAAAATTAAACTTTCGATCTGAAACTGGCAGTTTTTAAGTAGAAAGGATTATCTTAGATGACATGAAACGTTACTTAGATTTTGTATCTTTTTGCTTAAAAATATTTATATATTTTTTCTTTTTTTTTCCCTCTATTAATCTTAAACTGTCATATCCATTCATATTAATATTGCGTGATAAGTTTTCAATTATAGGATTAACTTTTTAGCAGCGAATAAATCTTACGTTAAAAGTTAAATCTTCTATTATTTTCCCTTTCTTTTTTTAAGAATGGAAATAAATTGGTTCAATAATGAAGGAATGACACATTTTTCTGAACGGCTTAAATGTGAGAAAATTCCCAGGATTATTGTTTAAAAAATATTTTAATGAATGAAGGAAATGAAGAGAGATGTGAGAAAAAAATTAATTATTAATATCTTTTCTAAGAAAAGCGATAATTATTTTTTAAATATCTGGGATTAATGTGGATGACAGTTATTGAGTATTTGTTAGGAAATATGCAATTATTATGTCTTATTAAGACGAGGCAGTTTTGGATTTAAACATTATAATGTGGAGACTGGAAGGACGTCTTTTCAGAGCGTATGAGTTCGTATAATTTTTCTTATGAATGTTATTTATCACCGACACATCCTTTATACACATGCAGACACCATTTTCAATTACGTCGGTAGTGTGTGCGTTTTGTGATGCAGAAGAACGAATGGTCTATATCCTACAGTGATACCTTGACCAACAAACGACCCGGTTTACGAATTTTTCGGATAACGAAGATTTTTCGTGATTTCTGCCTCGGCAACGAGAACGAACATTTTCGTTGATATGGGTGCATGCGCTGATATACAACAGACACTTCATGAGCCGAATTTTAGCGCCAATCATCATCAGAATTACTGTTTAGAATAATTTTTCATTAATTATAGAATAATTTTTCATTAATTTTAGAATAGTTTTTCATTAATGGTAGAATAGTTTTTTATTAATTTCATAAGGGTTTTTCTTCAATTCTCGAATCATGTTGTACTTCTCTATCAATTTAAAATTCTCAAGAGGCTCCCAAAAATGTCTGGGTCTCAGCCCAGGCAGCTAAGACGTGGAGCGTTAGGACGCCCCTGAAACCAGTAGTTGCACCAAATGGATGTATAACCGGATTATAAGTGAATTCGTATGACCCATCTGAGGAGCGCCCACGACCCAAGTTCAGATCACGACCCATAGGTTAAGAACCACTACGAGCACCACGATCAACAAGAATTTCACTTAACTGGAATTTTCGAAGTTAAAACCCTTGAAATAAATTTCTTGATAGTGTTTTGTAGTTAACGAAACCTAAATTAATCAGTGAAAAGAATTCATTTAATCACCATTAATAAAACAAAATGTAAATGAATTGGAAAGATCAAAAGAGGAACAATGCAACTAGTCTCTGGAGACTATGAATTAAGTACTTCGGCATGATAGTTGGTTCCGATATAATGTTCGCATCGACATTTAATTATTAGCCGAATTAAAAACGATAATTACATTTTGTTGGGTACTAGCAGAATACATTGAGTTTATTTAATCCGGTCTAAGATTCTTTAAGGAATGAATAATTCATGAATATCGTTGTGAATATTTAGTTGAAATGAAATAATATAATAAATGAACTTCATTTTCTTGTGAATATTAGAATCATCTGTACTATCCAGTATGATTGCCGAAAGAAAAGTTTTTCTACCGATAACTTTCTTGTTCCGGGGGAAACATTATTCATAGTATTGAATACAAATTCAAATATTGTTAAAATATACCCGATAACTTGGAAATTTCAGAAAACTACAGTTGAATAGTTTAATTATCTAGAATAAAACAACGCTATATTAGGAACCACGAGGCAATTTCTAACGCTTTTACGCTTCATTGATGGTATATTAATTCATGTCATCCAATGACAAAGTGCATTTGTTTCATTGAGTAGGTTCCATCATCCCCCTCAAATTTATCCCATGAATTCAGCTACCCTTTCTTGAATTCTGAAGGAATTGTTCTCTGATAAATTTAATTTAGTCGGAATGAATCACTCAATAACTGTCGACTCACCTGGTGATAGTAATACAACCGAAGTGATAATGAGTGAGCAAACCAAAGCAATCACGACCAAGGCAATGCAAATTCCTTTCCAGTTCCTCTGTTCTTCTTCCTCAGAGGCCAAGTCCTGTAAACAAACATTGTTTTTAGTTCATTCCATTTGAAATACATGGGGGTTAATAGCGGTGAAAATTCCAACTCTTGGGGAATAATAATATATTTATTATTATTATTTTTAGGAAAACAAAGTGTTAAACATAAAAACCATAATTTTTTTATATCATGTTTCGAATTTTCCGGTCGTCAATTTATTGAGACAAAATTGTCATTCAACCATATTAATTCTAAAACTTAGTAGCTGTAAAAACTGTCACTAGATATTTATTGTGTATATGCTAAATCTGAATGCAATATAATTTATACGCTATAACATTTAAAATATAATATCACATAGTGCTTGAGGAAACTAATATGTATAAGAACCCTATAGAGAAAAATGCTATTTAATAACACGTCTTAAAATAGTAATATTTCGTATAATCAGTATGATATTACATGGCACATCACCCATTCATTAGCAAAACCTAATCCAACAGATCAGATCACTTGTAAGAAGATTGCTGCCGATGTTTGTACAATATTATCTTCAATTTATATATTTCTTATATTATACATCCCATACCACTTAATGTGATTACATCGGGACTCGGGGTTCCTCATAACTATAATCGAATGATCATTATATCCAAAAAAGTCCTGTATCAGTTCTGTTGGCCATACATCCAGTTTGGTCCAATGAGACGTGTGGTGAACGGTTGTCGATAAAACGGGTCAACTTTATTTTACTTTTTCCCACACAAGTTGCAGAATGTTAAATTTTGTATGCTTTATTATTATCACAATTAAATGCTGAAACGGAACTCCCCCCTCCCCAACCTTAAATCAAAATCCTACATTTTTGTTATTCAGTCATTGTGAGGTGTTAGAATGGAACTATCTAATGTTCATTATGAATTTGCGATACATATTTTTTTCAATGTACAATACGTTTCATAGATACTTTGAGGGAAAATTTCTTAACAAAAGTAATTTGAATCTAGTCAACTGAAAAAAAATGATCAAGAACTGAAGAAAATGACTTTTTTCGTCATACATTTGTTATCACTATAGGAAGGCCGAATACTACGGACTGATTATGACATTGAGTACGGAAATTTTTTGTCAATAAGGGAGTCTTCTCACCTCCTACACAGTCTTGCAGATCGGTAATGATAACTTGCGGGGAAAGAATAGGTTTGGTTAAACCTTAGATTATAAAAATTCGAAAAAAAATTTCGACGAAAAAGATTACACAAACCGAGATCCCGAAAGCTAAAAACGGATTTTTTTTTCACATGTTATGATATTGTTTCATTCCACTCTTTGTAAAAGTGATAACAAAAGCTAAATGATAACATTATCCATGTTTCTGATAAGCAGCTTCGACTGTATCTTATTATATTTTGTCAATGAAACGTTTAAAAAAATTACAAAAGATTTCATGACGAATCATATTGGTTGAGGTACGTATAGACCTAACGTTATTGTATTTTAATCAATAGTTTGCCGATTGAGTCTTTTCAGATAATAAGACGTCACAATTATAAAATTAAAAGACAGAAAATACGATAATTGTGTTTAATGGCCCAATTAACGCGTGACAGACTTATTCTTTTTTTTTTGTCTTACTCGTTTATTGCGGTCATTAAGCTTGATAGTCTCAGACACTAGTCTCAGACTGCGTATACGTCATTTTTTTAACACTTCTGCAATTAAGGCAATTCGAATGACAAGATAAACTGTGTACACTATAAGATTTTGACCAATATATTAGTGTATCATTTATAAAACTGCAATCCAATCAGCCCTAAATAGTTTGGTTGCAAACACAAAAGAGGATCAAGGGATGCGTTTTATGGAATGACTTCTAACATCAATACTAAGCACGATTTATTGTCGTGTGTCATCTTGTTATACATGCGAAATGCT
Source organism: Pholcus phalangioides (assembly GCF_987345545.1). NCBI lineage: Eukaryota > Metazoa > Arthropoda > Arachnida > Araneae > Pholcidae > Pholcus > Pholcus phalangioides. The sequence goes on from NW_028301602.1 coordinate 25,843,336, forward strand.
TTTATAACTCAGTTGAAGTTTAAAAAATTAAAGGAATTCTGGCAAAATATAACAATCTACGTCGACTTGGTAATTGCATTTTAGATTTTTTAGATAACAGAAACGAAATTGCGCAGATTTCTCATATAATGTAGATTGTTCCTCAGGAGGGGGGGGGAATCATCTTTTAGACATAAACTCTGGCTCAGGATGGACAACAAAGTATTAGATATTGAACTATTTGAGCATGAATATGAAATTACTACATGTTCTTTTAACTAACTCTGGCGCGATTAATTGATGATTGTTAATCGCAATAGCAATTATTTTAGTTAATTTTCGAATAAAACTTTGCAAATTAACTAGATTCATTAGGTCATTTTAATCTTGTTCTTTTATAAAAGAAATATATAAAAAAAATTCTTAATGAAATATTTTAAAAAAATCATTTACAAATTTAAAGAAACAGAACAGAATATATGTATAGTTATGTTAAGGTATGATATATCGGAAAATGTATTGATGAAATTATGACACAATTAGATTTACGAGTATTGTGAATTGAAAGGGCAGTTTAAATAAAAAATCTAGAAATCGACAAATAGTTCAGTATATTTCATTGCTCCCACCATAATGTATTTCAGATTCCTGTATTTGTTTATATCGGACAAATAGGTAGATTATATATATAGGGATAAAATAAATTTTATATAGAATCAGATTTTTCAATAATTACCGATATTACATTTGTGATGAGTGGTTGACATTTAAAAATAACCGAAAAGAAATTATATTAATTTATCAAAAATTTCAATCGATTCATGCCCCTAATTTTAGAAATATTTTCAACGTAATACTCAATAACCTTTTAATATTTTTGTTAACGGGTGTCTATTCGCAAGCTCCATATTTTTGGAATAAAAGGATGCAAAAAAAAAAAAAAAAGGAAGTACAAATACATCATATACTGAAGATAAAGTATTAATAAGTTGTCTAGCGCTATGTTGAAATTCGACACTCGTAGGAGTGATTTCTTTTCTATATAAGACAATCACCACCCCAAGTACTTATCTTTCTAACAAATATAATATACGTTCTATCTAAAACAATTCTCCCTATCTAAATATTCTCATCACGTCTCACGTTGATTACGCGTCGAAACAATGTTACAAACGCATAATATACTCTCGTTAACATAAAAACCAGAATGCTTATGACAGGTCGACGAAAATCACGCATATCTAACATTTTCTTTTTAATTAAGGTGTATGATTAGTTGCGGGGGGAAACAAAGAGTATCTTTACCGGTGAAGTATATATAAATAAGAGTATACATGTATACATCCTAAGAAAGAGGAAAAATAGAGGTATATCATTGACTAGGTTCTCCTCAGAGAACGAGTCATTTACTCGGTTTTGGTTATTTTTTTACGTAAAAAAAAAGAGAGATAAAAACGCAAGTTGGAATGTGATCACTGGAGCAGTTTATTAGAATCTTCGACGAAAGAATTTCATGAATAAATTACGGTGTGGAAATTCGTTCCTTGGGAGTGAGAAAAAAAATATATATACACGAGTACATACATATAAACCAAATGTATTGAAGAGCCTTTCTTTCTACAAAGCTATTATAATTCTCAGCGCGTAATGTTAAGAGTGTTGTTGCGAAGAAACATCCAAAGATCGTGTCTTTATCAAGAGGGAAAAAAAACGGGACATAAATAAGTTTTTCAGGAAGAAAAGGAATTTATCCTATTCATTTAGATTTTTTTTTTTGGTAGTACCTTAAGGCCCGTATTCACTACTCTTATACAGGATACAATTTTCTTATGAGTATCGCACCTAATGAAGTTTCCTTACCCTTTTGTGTGTGAGAAGAGGTGGAAATGAGAGAAAAAAAATTTCAAATCGAAATTTTAATCAAGTTCTGAAACAACGAAATTGGAATAATTTTTTTTTTGTTATTGTTTGAATCGATTCTCTAAGATAATAAAATTTTTTATCCTTTAAATAGCATTAATATTGTTTTCGTCAATGCATCTGAAGGTATAAATAATGCTAATAATAAGAAGAAATTGAAGTTTATTAACTTTTGTTTTTCAATAGCCTTGTTCTCGTAAGTAATTTGTGAGGATAAGGAAATGAAGAATATAGGGGAGATGAAAGAAAAATATTCGTTAGGTAATTATGGTGGTCTTATTATACTACGTGTATAATGTTTTTTGAAAGAAGTGCCGAAAGAAATCGACATTATACTGTTGATCATGAAGTTAAAGTAAAATATTAAAAATGATCAACAGATAGAAGAAAAATTTGTTGTAATGGTTGTACCTCCCAAAAAATGATTATTGGGAAGAGAATATAAAAATTTAAATTATTATACCGATTAAAGCATTTCACTAGGTAAAAAGTGTGTGTGTGTGTGTGTTCTCTCTTATTATGGAAAAATAAATTCATCCCATAAAAACTGATTGAAAATTCATCAAGGTATCTCTGACAACTATTACTACGAAACCACATATGCACCTCGTTCATATTCCTCTGCGGAACTCCTAACAAATTGGTACATGTTGGAATGTGTGTGTATGTGTTGTGTGAACCTGACGTGAAGTTTGTTTCTGTGTAGTGCTACCATCTGCCACCAATTTGTTTCACTATGACTGAAGTGTAATGAATGAGTAATTTTATCGCTGTAGGCTTGTTGCTCTCTTTGGCGAGACTTTTTAACGGAGTGATCGGCTCGCATTCGCGTCTGGAAGGTATCTCTGACTGAAGTTCTTCGCTTTGCCAATTTTTGAAATCGTGAAGTGTTACAAGACAGGTGAGTTTAGCTTCTAAAAATTAGCAAAACGCAAGAATTTATTCACCGACATCTCAGTGGATTTTTATTCAATTGTTGCTGGATATATTTTCTGCGTTACAATAGTGAAAGAGGCTTACATTTTAACGATTGTCAATTTTATTCGGGAGCCGTATAACAATCAAAGTTTTATATCCTCAAAAATAATCTTTGTTTTGTTTTGAAGTTCAACTGTTATAGAGCGATTCTGTTCGGTTTGTGAAGCGGGATATGTCTGAAAATTCAACGTTGAGAATGATCACTTTTCATGTTTTTCTTGAATTTTAAAATTTGACGTAAGAATTGTACTTATTTCCGACCTCATTTGGGGAAATATCTCATATAAAGTTTCAAAAGTATTGTCTTAACATTTAACATTAACTAACATTTAACATTTAACATTAACTAACATTTAACATTTAACATTAACTAACATAAAATAACATTTTCCCGCTAATCCATTGCTTTATTTCTGAACCACAATAAATTTGACGAGTTAGCATCTATAAATTATGTCCAAATGTGCGATTCCAATGTTCTAGTAAAACTGGTTTGTAATGTAATTAAAGTAAAATAACTTCTTTAGGATTTCTAAATTTTATGGTTTCTCAAGGTTGTAGCATAGATTCAAGATGTTTTTTTTTTAAATTTATTTTTCTCTTAAATATATTTCCAAATATTGAGTTCCCGTCTAGTAATAGCTGTTAATCAAAAGAATCATTTTGCCCGATACTATAGAAAATATTCACAACGTGATGAGGTCAAGTAACAATTTATTGCACACGACGTCATATAAGCACAGAAGGCAACAACTATGACGTCAAGACTGATAGTAAAAATACTGAAGTGAAAGAAACAACTCTGACCACCACAGACGCTGTTTCATTCGGGTGTGGGTCATAATCCCGACAGACGAAATCCCGACAAGTCACAATCCCGACAGACGAAATCCCGACAGGTCAAAATCCCGACAGGGTCGAAATCCCGACAAGTCAAAATCCCGACACGGTCAGAATCCCGACAAGTCAAAATCCCGACACGGTCAGAATCCCGACAGGGTCGAAATCCCGACAGGTCAAAATCCCGACAAGTCGAAATCCCGACAGGGTCAAATTCCCGACACGGTCAAAATCCCGACACGGTCAAAATCCCGACACGGTCGAATTTAAAAATTCAATTTCGCCGTATAAGCCGCACTTCGCGATTTCTGTCGGGATTTGAATTTCTCGCGGCGAGGGGCGTTGGGGCGCCGATGAGAATGATAAATTGGGATGAAATAAATTTTTCAAATTTTAATTTCGCCGTATAAGCCGCACTTCGCGATTTCTGTCGGGATTTGAATTTCTTGCAGCAAGGGGCGTTGGGGTGACGATGAGAATGATAAATTGCGATGAAATAAATTTTTCAAATTTTAATTTCGCCGTATAAGCCGCACTTCGCGATTTCTGTCGGGATTTGAATTTCTTGCGGCAAGGGGCCTTGGAGTGACGATGAGAATAATAAATTGCGATCAAATAAATTTTTCAAATTTTAATTTCGCCGTATAAGCCGCACTTCGCGATTTCTGTCGGGATTTGAATTTCTCGTGGCGAGGGGCGTGGGGGCGCCGGTGAGAATGATGAATTGCGATCAAATAAAATTTTTAAATTTTAATTTCGCCGTATAAGCCGCACTTCGCGATTTCTGTCGGGATTTGAATTTCTTGCGGCAAGGGGCGTTGGGGTGACGATGAGAATGATAAATTGCGATGAAATAAATTTTTCAAATTTTAATTTCGCCGTATAAGCCGCACTTCGCGATTTCTGTCGGGATTTGAATTTCTTGCGGCAAGGGGCCTTGGGGTGACGATGAGAATGATAAATTGCGATCAAATAAATTTTCAAATTTTAATTTCGCCGTATAAGCCGCACTTCACGATTTCTGTCGGGATTTGAATTTCTTGCGGCAAGGGGCGTTGGGGTGACGATGAGAATGATAAATTGCTATCAAATAAATTTTAAAATTTCAATTTCGCCGTATAAGCCGCACTTCGCGATTTTTGTCGGGATTTGAATTTCTCGCGATGAAGGGCGTTGGGGTGACGATGAGAATGATAAATTGCTATCAAATAAATTTTCAAATTTTAATTTCGCCGTATAAGCCGCACTTTGCGATTTCTGTCGGGATTTGACTTTCTCGCGGCAAGGGGCGTTGGGGTGACGATGAGAATGATAAATTGCGATCAAATAAATTTTTTAAATTTTAATTTCGCCGTATAAGCCGCACTTCGCGATTTCTGTCGGGATTTGAATTTCTTGCAGCAAGGGGCGTTGGGGTGACGATGAGAATGATAAATTGCGATGAAATAAATTTTTCAAATTTTAATTTCGCCGTATAAGCCGCACTTCGCGATTTCTGTCGGGATTTGAATTTCTTGCGGCAAGGGGCCTTGGGGTGACGATGAGAATAATAAATTGCGATCAAATAAATTTTTCAAATTTTAATTTCGCCGTATAAGCCGCACTTCGCGATTTCTGTCGGGATTTGAATTTCTCGTGGCGAGGGGCGTGGGGGCGCCGGTGAGAATGATGAATTGCGATCAAATAAAATTTTTAAATTTTAATTTCGCCGTATAAGCCGCACTTCGCGATTTCTGTCGGGATTTGAATTTCTCGCGGCGAGGGGCGTTGGGGCGCCGATGAGAATGATAAATTGGGATGAAATAAATTTTTCAAATTTTAATTTCGCCGTATAAGCCGCACTTCGCGATTTCTGTCGGGATTTGAATTTCTTGCGGCAAGGGGCGTTGGGGTGACGATGAGAATGATAAATTGCGATCAAATAAATTTTTTAAATTTTAATTTCGCCGTATAAGCCGCACTTCGCGATTTCTGTCGGGATTTGAATTTCTTGCAGCAAGGGGCGTTGGGGTGACGATGAGAATGATAAATTGCGATGAAATAAATTTTTCAAATTTTAATTTCGCCGTATAAGCCGCACTTCGCGATTTCTGTCGGGATTTGAATTTCTTGCGGCAAGGGGCCTTGGGGTGACGATGAGAATAATAAATTGCGATCAAATAAATTTTTCAAATTTTAATTTCGCCGTATAAGCCGCACTTCGCGATTTCTGTCGGGATTTGAATTTCTCGTGGCGAGGGGCGTGGGGGCGCCGGTGAGAATGATGAATTGCGATCAAATAAAATTTTTAAATTTTAATTTTGTCGCATAAGCCGCACGTCGTGATTTCTGTCGGGATTTGAATTTATCTCGGCGAGGGGCGTTGGGGCGACGATGAGAATAGTGAATTGCGATCAAATAAAATTTTCAAATTTTAATTTCGCCGTATAAGCCACACTTCGCGATTTCTGTCGGGATTTGACTTTCTCGCGATTAAGGGCGTTGGGGCGACGATGAGAATGATGAATTGCGATCAAATAAAATTTTCAAATTTTAATTTTGTCGCATAAGCCGCACGTCGTGATTTCTGTCGGGATTTGAATTTCTCTCGGCGAGGGGCGTTGGGGCGACGATGAGAATAGTGAATTGCGATCAAATAAAATTTTCAAATTTTAATTTCGCCGTATAAGCCACACTTCGCGATTTCTGTCGGGATTTGACTTTCTCGCGATTAAGGGCGTTGGGGCGACGATGAGAATGATGAATTGCTATCAAATAAATTTTCAAACTTTAATTTCGCCGTATAAGCCGCACTTCGCGATTTCTGTCGGGATTTCCGTTTGTCGCTGCAAGTGGTTTGTGGCGCATACCATGATCAATGGAGATCAATAATTTGGAAATTCATTTACTTTTCCAACTTGGCGAAAAGCAAAGGATTCAGGGTTGCCTTTTTCTGGCATTTATCGATTTTTCTATCCTCCACAAACACTGCTGTTCCTTATTATTTTCTTTGAGAATTTTTCGAAATTCTTTCTCGCTCAAGTTTCAAATAGACTTAAAATGTCAAATGATATTGCACAAAGTTAGACCGTTTCATGAAGATCTTAATTTAAAATTTTCAAGGTTTTCGAAAGCAATGTAATAGTAGAGAAATATTTTTATTCATATGTATAAAATTACATGTCTTGACAGCTTAATTCACTGATTCATCGCCGAGCCGCAACCACTGAAGGTCAGGCCCGTATCTAGAAATTCCATTCGGGGGGGGGGGGACAAGGTGGTCAAATAATATATTTGGCCATGTTTTAACTTATTTCAATCATTTTCTCTCATTTCGAAGGGACCGGATCCCCAATTCCCCCCTTCTCACTACGAAGCTATAAACATAAAATTCTGTCAGTAGTTTTATTTTATACTGTTGAGACTCCCAAAAAAATTTCTTAAAATTCTATCTCTAAGTTGGTCTTAAGGCTTTGAAGAGAGTATGCAAATTGTGTGGTAGTGTAGTTGCATACAGGGTGTCCTTTAAGAGTTAGTACGGCCATTGTCTTCTCAACCATCCGTGGTAGAGATGATTTCAGTTTGAAAAAATGCTCAAAAGGCGTTCAAAAATTACCCTGTACCAGTTTTGAGAGTGAAAACACAGTGTGTAACAAAATAAAAAAATATAAATTTTTAAAACTTCTAATTATAAAGTGACTGCACCGTATCTCCTGAGACCAACAAAAAAAATCTAAGTTGACAAGTACAATGTTCGCCGAGATATTTGAATTCAAAATTCGAAGGAAAGGTGGAAAGGACAGCATAACTTTGGGGAAGGAGCGTTGTCGATTAGTTTTTGCTGTCTTTTCATAACTTTTCTCCAGTTTTCGAATTCAAATATCTTAGCGAATATTGCACTGAGAAACATGCAATTTTTCTGTTGGCATCAGGAGAGACAATGCAACAACTTTCAAATTGGAAGTTAAAGGACGGGAAATCAAAGAAAAATTTAGATTTTTTTGTTTTGAGCCACACACACTGTATTTTCCGAGGATGATATCACTTTCCGCTATCTATACGGAGGTTTCAACGGTTGGCTGATGCGAGATGAAGTTAGGAAGGAAAAATTCACCTGTGCTCTTGCTAGGAATCAAACCCACGTTCTCGAGCTTTCTGGGTGAGCCCACTAGACTACAAAGGCAAAGAATATCAATTTTTCCTTGGAACTTGTATGCGATGAACGGTCGGACCTAACTCAGGCCTCTGGAATCACGAAGTGCGGCTTATACGGCGAAATTAAAATTTGAAAATTTATTTGATCGCAATTTATCATTCTCATCGGCGCCCCCACGCCCCTTGCCACAAGAAATTCAAATCCCGACAGAAATCGCGAAGTGCGGCTTATACGGCGAAATTAAAATTTGAAAAATTTATTTCATCGCAATTTATCATTCTCATCGTCACCCCAACGCCCCTTGCCACAAGAAATTCAAATCCCGACAGAAATCGCGAAGTGCGGCTTATACGGCGAAATTAAAATTTGAAAAATTTATTTCATCGCAATTTATCATTCTCATCGTCACCCCAACGCCCCTTGCTGCAAGAAATTCAAATCCCGACAGAAATCGCGAAGTGCGGCTTATACGGCGAAATTAAAATTTGAAAAATTTATTTCATCGCAATTTATCATTCTCATCGTCACCCCAACGCCCCTTGCCACAAGAAATTCAAATCGCGACAGAAATCGCGAAGTGCGGCTTATACGGCGAAATTAAAATTTGAAAAATTTATTTCATCGCAATTTATCATTCTCATCGTCACCCCAACGCCCCTTGCCGCAAGAAATTCAAATCCCGACAGAAATCGCGAAGTGTGGCTTATACGGCGAAATTAAAATTTGAAAAATTTATTTCATCGCAATTTATCATTCTCATCGTCACCCCAACGCCCATTGCCGCAAGAAATTCAAATCCCGACAGAAATCGCGAAGTGCGGCTTATACGGCGAAATTAAAATTTGAAAATTTATTTGATAGCAATTTATCATTCTCATCGTCACCCCAACGGCCTTCATCGCGAGAAATTCAAATCCCGACAGAAATCGCGAAGTGCGGCTTATACGGCGAAATTAAAATTTAAAAAATTTATTTCATCGCAATTTATCATTCTCATCGTCACCCCAACGGCCTTCACCGCGAGAAATTCAAATCCCGACAGAAATCACGAAGTGCGGGTTATACGGCGAAATTGAATTTTTAAATTGGACAGTGTCGGGATTTTGACCGTGTCGGGATTTCGACCCCCCTGTCGGGATTCTGACCGTGTCGGGATTTTGACTTGTCGGGATTTCGACCCTGTCGGGATTTTGACCTGTCGGGATTTCGACCCTGTCGGGATTTTGACCTGTCGGGATTTCGACCCTGTCGGGATTTTGACCTGTCGGGATTTCGTCTGTCGGGATTGTGACTTGTCGGGATTTCGTCTGTCGGGATTGTGAACGGAACCCGTTTCATTCTGATCACGTTTTTCGTTGGGACAGAACGTGTTTTTCCACTTTGATAACGGCACCCATGAGTGCCGAAGCATATGTCGGTGCGTTATAAATTGTGATTTGTCCACATCACGTTGTGAATATTTTCTATAGTAATAGCTGATTTTACCAACCAGACAAACCATGGTTGTTGCTGAAAGAGTGCCTAGTTTGATAGGAAGATTATCTTCAGCTAGTACTAGGTGAAGAAATACGTTCAGTGTATGTTCAGGAAATATTTTTTGTAAATTACATGAAGAAACTAAGATCAAATGTCTAGTGACACAAATTAGGCAACTTTGCACAAAAATTCGACAAAGCAGTTCTCTCATTCATTTGCATAAAACTTTAATTAGTCGTAATTAACAACCTTCATCACAGCTGTAGCCATCAACTGATAATTTCTGATTCTTTCGTCACCATCAGCTACGATTTTCTGAATTGATAATTATTAACCCTTATAATCCTTAAGAGCAGTTCTGGATATAAATATATATTTTTTTATATCTTGCCGAAACTTCCTATTTACTTACATTTGCTAGTTTTTAATTCGAATAACTGAATTATATCAAAAACTCGAAATGTCGAAATAATATTTGAAAAATTACATTTTCATTGTGTGTGTGACGATTCTTATTAGATATATATATATATATATGAACAACTTCATCGATAACTTTTTGCAGAACGTCTTCCTATTCCATGGAGATCTAGAATATAGTTGAATTATTGATTATGTTTTCTTATTTCGAAAAAGATAAAAAAAAGTTTGATTTATGGTTTTCAATTCTTTCCTGAGAATCATTTTCTTATTTTCGATTCATCGGTTCCATTGATGATTTTTCAAAACTTCCTTTCGAGGCGAATCGCATTCCTCGTACATACATATACACATATTACATGAACCGCATACATGAATCATATAAGTATTTTTCGAGCGATTATTACAGTCATTACGTTGCTGATGCGGGTGAGCAACGATTACCCATCAGGGCTTGCTTACTGCCTTTTCCCCCCGGATACAAAACGTTTCCATAATGATACAGCTTTTGATGTTCCCTGTTTCTTGTGGAAGGAAGAACGACACGGTTTTATCACATAGGCGCCAATGTCCATCAAGCCAGCGAATAAATCTTTCTTGCTCAACTGTTTCGCTTAGTTGACTGTTAAACGACCGTGAAGGTTTCTGCTGAAGGCGATAAGGGCAAAAGACATTACCTATGGGGGAAGGGAACGAATGACTGCGTAGTTTAATTCAAGTGGCCATCTTATCATTAGGCTGCGAAGACTCGAACCGAAGGAGTTGGTACGCCACCTTCGTTACTGCACACTCATATCTGAAGTCATCTAGTTGGCCGTACTCCAGTTTCCTTCGTATGGTCAAGATACGGTCAAGAATTCGGCTTCTGTTCCTGTTAATGCAATCCAGGAGAATCTCTCGCGTTTTAATGTAGGCATCTAATAATTCCATATCCGCACAGTGGAATCATTACAGATTACATCTCGCGAATATCTTTAGAATATATTGCGAATATTTCAAATTTATCCCGCGACTATCTTCATTACACTGCAGGTATCTTGAGCATTTATTAGTGAATATTTACATTCTTATGTGTGTGTAGTCTGACCTCTTGGAACATTACAGGATTTGTTTAGGTATTTTTCTGGCATCACCTGTAATAGGGTTGCAAATTTTTTTTTATATTATCTTTATATTTTTATATCTTTATTACCCTTGCAACATGAATGGCGAGTCTGAGGTCCACACGTTATTTGGATACTTTTTATAAATGGAAGTATGCCTCTAGGATCGATGGTTCACCAGTAAAATGAGGCCTAGGGACTTTCCTTACTGCCCTGTATATTGTGGCATGGTTAATATTTTTGTAACAAACCACTAGACGTTTTTAGAAGCTAATATTAAATTCTGAGACGCTTATACACATCTTTGTAAAAGTATAGCTAAAAAAAATCATGGTTATGAACTTGGTGTGTATACAATTAACTTGCTGCAATATACCATATCCCCCTTACTTATAGAACTATGAGATAGTTATCCAAATCCCAGAAAGCGTTGTATATATAAAAACGTAAATATTGCTGACAACTCTTACCTGTTATTTGATCAATTTCAACTGAAAAATGTCCTCTTGAGTTCCAATTTTGTTTCTAAAACGTTCTTTCAACTAGATTGTACAATTAGGTACTTATTGTATATTAACGATAAAATTATTCATTCATTACACTTCAGTCATAGTGAAACAAATTGGTGGCAGATGGCAGCACTACACAGAAACAAACTTCACGTCAGGTTCACACAACACATACACACACATTCCAACATGTACCAATTTGTTAGGAGTTCCGCAGAGGAATATGAACGAGGTGCATATGTGGTTTAGTAGTAATAGTAGTCAGAGATATCTTGATGAATTTTCAATCAGTTTTTATGGGATGAATTTATTTTTCCATAATAAGAGAGAACACACACACACACACACTTTTTACCTAGTGAAATGCTTTAATCGGTATAATAATTTAAATTTTTATATTCTCTTCCCAATAATCATTTTTTGGGAGATACAACCATTACAACAAATTTTTCTTCTATCTGTTGATAATTTTTAATATTTTACTTTAACTTCATGATCAACAGTATAATGTCGATTTCTTTCGGCACTTCTTTCAAAAAACATTATACACGTAGTATAATAAGACCACCATAATTACCTAACGAATATTTTTCTTTCATCTACCCTATATTCTTCATTTCCTTATCCTCACAAATTACTTACAAGAACAAGGCTATTGAAAAACAAAAGTTAGGTACACGATTTAGTGAATTTGAATTTGAATCGTTGACTCTATAGAAATATACTCTTACTTAGAAAAGTCTCCAAATAACGTGACTATTTTATGTATGTCATTTATTTTACTAGTGGTCGTATTCACCAACACAGTTTAAACTGCAATCGCAGGTGAAAAGATTGAAGATCGAAACGGATTGGTTAAATTGAGGATTTTAACCAATCCTTGTCGATCGCTGGTCGTTTGTAGTTTAAACCGTGTTGGTGAATATGACCGTAAAAGTCGTAGATGACAGAATCGCGATAAAGTTTCTTGGAATGACCACCCATTCTCTAACTTCTGATCAGGTAGTTGTTGCCCTGCCTCTCGTCTGAGCTCAACAAAAAAATCCAATTTTTCTGACTGCAATATTTTCCTATATATTTGAATTCAAAAATTGCTGAATACGACGGGGGGGGAGGGATGGGAGAACAACATGTACAGGGTGTAACTAAACCGATGATCAGATCCGCAGAATCGTAAGGATTGATAAAGCTCGCCAAAACAAACACTGTGGGGTTGAAATGCAATTGGCGAGCCGCTAGAGGGTTCCTGAGTGATGAAAATTGAGTAAAGACGAATAAAATAAAGGACAATGGAATTCTCGAAAACTTCACAACAAACGCTCAAGTGAGTGACCACCAGAGGAATTACAGGTGTCACATCGATGACGCGACGGATAGCATCTGAATCAGTGATGGTAATCTCGTCAAGAGGAAATTTCCCTCGAAAATTTTCCTTTTGACTAAATTTTTCCCATATATTTCGTAATACTGTGCTGTCATCTATCGGTGGAAATATGCAGTCAAGTATTTTTCACTAGAAAAGCATTGTTTTGTATTTACTTTTTTTTCACAAAAAAAGTTTTTGTTTGATGAACTCTCAAAATTTCCCACAAATGCCAAGAAATTTCACATGTGGACCAATTTTGGCCAATTTTTCCTATGAATATGGGAAATTTCCCACGAGTTACCATCACTGATCTGAATGACGGGTTCTGCGAATACGTTTCATCCACCACAAAGTGAGCGCCCTCTCGCGGTTCGTCACTTGCTTTCCGTCCCCCCCCCCTCAAGTTCTATCCCCCCCTTACAGTTCTGACTATCAGTTTAGTTACACCTTCTGTAGTAGAAGCAACTTGAGAAACATTAAATTCTCTCAGAGGGCTCTCTTAACATTCAATACGCAATTAAACATTATTTTTTTGACTCAGTAAAGACAGAGCAACAACTATTTAACTGAAAGTTATAGGACAGAAGTACTGTATAAAAGTTAAATTGTGCAACTCGGTAAATTTACGGCCCCTGGTAAAATAAATATCATATCTAAATAGCTGACGTTATTCGGTTATTTCCTCCCTAACTAATATTTATTTCACCAAGCATTGGAGAAATCAAAATTTTCTCTTGAAGTTTTCAATTGCATATTTGGGTTCAAGAGCAAGCATAAAATCAGAAAACATATCAAAACTTTTATAGCTAATCAGTTAGACTGCGACCTAAATATAGTGCGATAGATATGATATCTTTAATCTTATTGAAGCTGCTGTCCTATATATAAGGTGATGATAAATATGGGTTAAAAGTATGTTTGATCTCCGATGGTTCAAAAGGTAAAGACTGCACAAAATTTGACGTCACACCTTATATAGATTTTAAAAATTTAATTGCCATTTCGCTTCTCCCAGAGAAAATACGGAATTTAATATTGAATATGGCAAGTAATCGATAATTCTTAAATATTCCGAAATAGAGAATGTTTCACATTTTTAGAATGTTTAGAACATTAGAATATTTATACCGCTATATATTCGTGAGAAACTGAATTATCAGATTTCATAAATATTTCAATAGTTAAGACTATACTGATTTCACTTTAGATATCCCATGTATACTTCACAAATATTTATTTCTATTAATCACACGTTTAAGCCTTGAAAAGGTTTATCTCGACAGGACTTTTACTAATATTATATGAATACATTAATACATATTTACTTAGCCCGACGAAAAAAAACACGTTATTCGTAAACTCATTTCTTCCAACATGCAATTTCGCAATGGAAAAAAAATTCCTCAACATATAATATATCCCTAGGGATAAATTATCCAAAACGTATCCTTCATATCACCATCGTATAATAATAAGAATAATAAATAATAACTGCATTTATGTTCCATCTTATACACGGATATAATCCAGTTATTCTTACTGCTGGTGATGGCATCGAGACCACGGTAATCCGATATAGAAAAGATCGATATAATTCTCCGACATGAAAGAATTGCAATGACATATATATATATATTCAAACAATAATTATTGCGCGTTCTTCTAGATACCATTTTTCTTCAACTTGTTGAATACATATGAAGCCAGTTCTTTGTTTTCTTTGTACTACGGGGCCATAATACACAGAAATACCTTCCCGTTAAAGTAGTTTTCCGTGTGCAACAAACTTTTCTCTTTCAAAGCAAACAAATTAGCATGGAATATATCCCGCAGCTAAACCCTTTTTTTCCTGTTTTTTTATTTGCAACAAAAACAATAAAAATCCAATAAAATAATTAAAGCGTCCCCAAGTACTTTCTCATATACTTCTTTTAATTCCCCTTCATTGTCAGAGTATACGCAAACTAATTAGTTTTTGATGGAAATACTTCTTTTGTGCGCGTTTTTATTTGCACTCCATTTAAATTCCATTATCTCATTCCCGTGTCGGAAGATACAAAGAACTCCTTCAAATTGCTTGCAATAAGCATGCACAAGTTAAATGAAAAGAAATCGACGCATGTCTCAATTTTATTATGTGTTTATCAACTTCAATAAAATATAGAGAATAGCAATTAATTAATTGAAGAAAGTGAAAACGCTGTCCTTTTTCCTTGTATTTTTCATTGTGCTTTTACTTATTTAATGAAAATTTTATTTTATTTTATTATATGGGTGCTCTTCCATAAAAGAATTCAGTCGTGTTCTCGGTTTGAATTGAATTATTCACCTGAAAAATATTTTTATTGTTGATGAGAAAATGCATTTTTATAGTACATTAATGGAAATATTTTAATGGATTATATTATCTTGAGAGAGTACCGTGAAATTTTACTGTATCTCTTGTCGCGGTAATAACTACTTGCAGCCTATCTTTTGTCACGGTGCATGAAAGAGGATTTTTTTTAATTGGGTTTTTCAGTTGAAAGTTTAATGATATTAATGTTTACAATGTTTTTGAAACTGCCTTTAAAAATATTCTGATTATGTAGTCAAGTTATTGCTTTTATTTTAGTATTTTAATGTTACAAAAAATATCAGGGCCATATAGGAAGGGCTGTCTCATGAGGCGCTGAAGATGTTTTCGTTAGTATATGTTTATTTATTGGCTTTCTTCGTTCGGCTATTTAAAATAAGGAGTTTTGCATTTGCTTATGACGTAACGTCCACTAAGAATATTTTTCTCTGATCCATTTCAATTGAATCACATACGTTAGCTTATATTGGAATGATTGGAACCCAACTCGAGTGAGATAATTCCAATTATCTCTTCTGAACTTTCTAATCATTTAATTTTAATTACCTTTTGTTTTCATTTGAATGAGGTGCAGCTTTTATAAGTGCTAACTTCGTTATAACCAATACAACTGCAACATAAGAACATAGGAAGCAAAACAAAAATCCTAATATAAAATGTTGGAAAAATTATTATTATTTTGAATGGTGCTAATATCAAAAGACATTAATTACTTACCAAATATTGCTTAGATTTTATCCATTTCTTAGCTTTTTTATCTCCTTCTGAACGCCCTTTTTATCTTTATTCAAACTTTTAATTCCAATAAAAGTCCTTATCCTAGAATAAATGTGGATAGCTTACGGGTATACAGTATATCAGGGAACTCCTTCGTAAGTCTTTCATTCAGCTCTTTAATAGCACCTTTTGTATGACTGAATGTCCTAAATCCTAAATATGACATAGTGGCCTGTGGGTTCCGACTGAAATTGGCAATCAGTGCATACCCCTGAGTCATTTCTTAGCCATCCTGGACTAGTAGTGCTATTTTCGCCATGGTTGTATATGTTTTATTTTTAAACTACTTAGAGTTTAATATTACCCATATTGGGTTATTATCTAGGGGGAAAAGAAAGCTTAAGTAGGCTGGAGGAGAAATAGAAAGCAGAAAGTGTCACTCAACAGGGCAGTGACAGAATGTCACTTCATCCGCCTGTTAGGACGTCATTAAGTTATAATTAATGCTATTCTTTTAACATTAATCATTCATCGTAATGCATATATTACCTACTCTCATTTTTATGTTCAGCGTCAACTATAGATCATATTAATAAATGCGATTATATGTTATTAAATGCAGTTAATTATGATTATTTGATTAAATATATATTATCTACAAATTTGATATTTTGCAGTTGGTCTAATTATTTACACTATATATAGTTGCTTATATACACTTTTCACAATCCCGGTACCTCCGGTCTTTTCATAACCAGAAAGTTTTTGGGTCTGGAAAAAGCTGATATCTGATCTTTTGGGTAAGTGGATATTTCCCTAAGATGTTGGTATTCTGACTCTTCAAGAGTTTGGAAGAGATTATTAGCCAGCTTTTGAGCAAAGGCGTGTATGGTGGGCATTCCTATATCGTTTCTTATACTTCTATTCCTGATGAACCAATTGGCTCCCAGCATAGCTCTTATTGTTTTGTTTTGATATTGTTCTAATTTAACCATGTGTTGATTGCTCGAGTAGAGCCACACTGGTGCAGCATATAAAAGTATGGATCTGATAGCCATTTTGTATACATTTAATTTGTTCTTGATTGTCAATGTTGATCTGCTTGCAAGTATGCGTTTTAAAGTGTGTTTTGCTACGTCTGCTCTTCGTATTACATAATTGCGTTGTTGCACAAATGTCAATCGTTTGTCAATTATTATTCCCAGGTATTTAGTACTTATAACAGGTTCAATGAATTTCCCCCCAACCACTATTCCGGCATCTGGGGGTAGATCTAGTTTTCCTGTGATCCACATAAATACTGTCTTGTCTGCATTAAGTTTAACTCTGCTGTTTTCGCACCATGTTTCGACTTGATCAATTAATTCTTGTAAATTACTTAATGCCTTCTGTGGTTTTCTATCTGTACAAATTATCATTGAATCGTCTGCGTACAGCGCAGTAATACCCTTAATTGCCACTGGAAAATCATTCATGTGATAATTGTGGAGGCAAGGTCCTATAACACTGCCTTGCACTATAGATGATCTAATTCGTCTAGTTGTAGATATTGTGTCATTGATTTTTACATAAAAAGTTCTTGCTGCAAGATAATGACGTACAATTTTAATTATGCTAAAGGGTAGGGCCATTCTAATCATTTTATAGAGCAACCCCTCATGCCACACTTTGTCAAATGACTTACTTAAATCCAACAGTGCAACTGCAGCTGTATCATGATAAATTCTAGCTTCTTGGAGTGTTTCTATAACTCTTAATAATTGTGTGGTTGTAGAATGACCGTCTCTAAATCCATGTTGTTCGGGCCCAATTGTTGGATGAGACTTTTCGTAAGTGTTGATACGTGTTACCACAACTCTCTCGAATAACTTTCCAAAATTACTAAGCAATGAGATGGGTCTCCAATTGCTTGGAAAGTGCAAATCTTGGCCAGCTTTTGGTATAATTTTAACAATTGCTGTTTTCCAGTTAGATGGGAAATATTTGAGCTCCAGCAATCTATTAAAAATTTTGACAATATATTCTAAAATATTATTGGGCAAATTCTTCAGTGCCATATTTGAAATTAGGTCATGCCCAGATGCTTTCCGAATTTTCAAATGTTTTATTATTGTTTTTAATTCATTGATATCTGTTGGAGTGAGAGCTGTTTGTGTTTCAGGTGGAGGATTATCAAAATATTCATTAATAGTTCTAAGCACTCTCTCGACCTGAACATTTGAAGTATTAGTGTTTGGTGAGAATTGCAGTTCAAAGGTATCTGCAAATACTTCTACCTTATCTTCATCTGTATATACCAGTCCATGCGGGCCATGTATAGATGTAAGTCTTTGGCTACGGGGTTTTTGTGCTCTATAAATTTTATAGAACGACCCATCCTCACAATTAGCATCTTCTAGGAACCTTAGAAATCGTTCACTTGTAAATTCCCTGATTTCTCGACGTGTATTGTTTCGTAATGTTGTATATCTGAGCCTATGTGTAGCATCTCTGGTTCTTTGCCACCTTCTTCTAGCTCTATTCTTTTCTCTTATCATTTCCCTCAGATATCTGGGGAGTGCTAATGGGTTGTTTTCGTTTGACCTTTCCCGAGTGGAATTATTAACAGTGTCCTGCAATTTTTGTGTTAATGAGTTTATTTCATTTTCTATATCTATGGTACACTCACTAGCATTATCTGGTGTTTCAATTCCTGTAAGCACTTGCCTATATAGTGGCCAGTTTGTAATTTTTTTGATTTTTTGTTGTATGGGAATTTCGAAATCAACATCAATAATTGTTGGAATGTGATCTGATGTAAGTGCAGATATTACCTCTACTGCTAAAGGAACACTGAGGTTTTTGACCAGTGTAATATCTAGGACGTCTGGTGTTCGGTTGCTGTCATCCGGATAGTGTGTCGCAGCACTTGGCCCGTATGTAATAATATTTTTATTTCTGCAATACTGCTCTAATATACGTCCTGCTGCATTGTAATTATTTGAATTCCAAATTGGTGATTTAGAATTTAAATCACCGCTAAGAATTGTTGCATAATTGCAGTCAAATATATGATTTAACAGAGAGATATCAAATTGATTATTTGGTGGTTTGTATAAAACACAAATTCGGATTTTTCTAGTGCTAGTGAGGTGCAAATCCACTGCCAACGCTTCGCAATCTCGGGAATGTGGGAGGTCAACAATGTCATAATTTAAATGCCTTTTGATATATAAGGCTACTCCCCCTCCTCTTTCGTGCGTTCTATCTTTCCTTATACAATCATAATTTGCTATCTTAGCTGTATAACATGGTTTTAAAAATGTTTCGCAAATTAACATCAGATCAAAATCTTCATCTGCAACAATTTCTCTTAATTCTTGGAGATCACGAATAATACCTCTGGCGTTCCACGCCATGATCTTGAGATATTTTATTTGTTGTGAACTATTATTGAACATTGGTGAAGTTTACCGATAATAGTTTCATAGATACCTCAGCAAAGCCATCAATAAATACTGAGCATTTTTCTTGATATGTCTTAGCTTGTAATATGTTATTAAAACATTTTCTCATTAGACCCATTAACTCCTGTAAGGGGAATGATATCTCATTATTACCGGTATTCACAATCTGGGACACCTCCCCATCTATCCTGTTGGGAGGGATCTTTGCGGTTACCTCATTATTTACACTTTCCCTACGTTCAACTGCAATAGTTGATCTGGGTATAATTTCTGGTACAGAGTATACATTATTGTTTGTTTCAGTCATGTTAACATCTTTTGATGTCATTGTGTTTTTGTTAGTTTCTATTTTGTTATTTTCCACCTCTTCGTGGACATTTGCAGCTTTTGCATATGTCTTATGCCTTCTTGTAGGTCTATTATTTACTTCTGTTGGTTTTTGCTGTTGAGGTAATTCCTCAGCTTCAATGTCTATTTTCTCAATTTCATCGTCACTTGAACTTGTGACGGAAAAAAGCCTGGGCTTTGGTGGTCTAAGTTTTTGTGACCCAGTAATTGCTTTAGGACCAGATTTTTTAAGGTTCCCCGGGTACCTTTTACATCCTCGGAAACTCGCCGGATGATTTAAGGAACAGTTTATACACACTGGTAAGTCCTTACCCTTTACCTTATCACACTGTGATGTGTGATGTTTTTCTGGACATTTGACACAGCGGGCTTCGTTATAACAATTTCGGGCTGTGTGCCCATTCCAGGCTTGACAGTTGTAGCACTGCGTGTACCCCTTCCTTCTTTTGTATGTTTCAACCCTTATCTTTAAGTAATTTAATGAAGATATTTGATATATTTCCTTGCTTTTATCTGTTCTTGGCAAATCAATGAGCCATAATGGTATTGGGACCATAATCTTTTCACCATCTTTATGACGGGGGCTCTTTAGCTGTACCACACTAATAATTGTGTAACCCAACTCCTCGAGAGATTCTTTGATCTCATCGCAAGATGTTGTTGTATCCAAATCCCTAATAACCACTCTTATGTTTTTGTCTGACTTTAGTGTGAATGTGCTAAAATTTACTCCCTCTTTTTCAAGCATTTTAGTCACAGCTCTATGATCATTTTCTGTTGTTACGTGTAATTGCAATGTTGTGCCAGTTTTTTTGGCATCAAAATTTGATTCGCAAACACCCCTAATTTTAACTGAGAGTTCTTTCCAGTTCTTGTATTTTGTCAGATTTAATGGGGGTATTCTGACTTTTTTCTTCTTTTTTTCAACCAACTGCCACTCATTTGTGTTAGTGGGATCTGGATCATTTGTATTTTCTTTTTCAACATTTTTACTTATTGACTTTCCATTAGCCCTATTGGGCAAACAATTATCAGGTTGCTTAGATGGGCCAGCCACCTGATCATCTGCTATGATTTTTGTTTTTTCTTGTTGATTGTTTTGGGAAGCCTGGGATTCATCCGCAGTCCGAGTTTCCTTTTCAACAATTACCTTATCGTTGACAATAATGTCATGAGTTACTTTAGTTTTCTTTTTACTTCGCGTCCCTATCGGATATTTTTTGTCATCCCTATCCTTACTTAAATACAATCCACATTTCTGGAAATCACAATTGTATAATTTTTTCATACTACAGAGAATTTCGGTACTAATTATTTTATCAGACGCAGCATCTTTCGAATTTTCGTAGTCTCCAACTAATTTTATAATGGTACGTAAGATACCATTAGTTTCACATTCACTATCAATTTCACATAGCCATTCACTGAACTTATTATGATTTATGAACTCTTGAATAATTGGATCCAGTTCATAAAAAATAAATTCTAAAGTGTCCTGAAGAGGTAGCTTTTCATCATCTACAGTTTCTTTGATCTTATCAATTATGTTACTAACATTTAACTTATCATTATCTAGCAATACACTATGCGCAAAGCATACCATCATCTTATATGACTGAATGTTTGACTTTCACCATGAACAGATTTAAAATATCTTTCGAAGCTATCAACCGTTCTTCTCCATGTCTCCGACGGCACTGTTAATCCGCCAAAAGATAAAGTAATTATCCAAGAGGAATTTATCCGAGAATTGTTCTTGCACGTTGCAATCGCACAACTCATATTTGTTTGTCACTGCTTCACACGAGAATCACAAAAAATACTACAAACACCACACCACCCGCTCCCCACCAGTGACACTAAAGCAACACCATAAACGAGAGATCACTTACTTAAGAACAGTAAGATAAGCTGCTAAAATTTAAAATAATTCCGCTCACAAAACGTAATATTCAAGAGACGTGATCTAAAAGAAATATATAGCAGAGCCGTGACGTCACACAGCGGTTTAGTGACCACGCTCACCGATCCAAGGCGGCAAGGCAAGCACGACATCAAAGAGATGAAACAGCCTTTACTATACAGCCCTGAGAAATATTAGTCTATAATGTAGAATATACAGGGTGAAAAGTTACGTCCTTACACATCCTCGATCTTTGGAGTCGTTGACTCTAGAAACACAGTTTCAGTTATCAAAGCATCCAAATGGCGTGTCCATTTTAGATTATGTCAATTATTTTGCTAGAATAAATATATGTTCCGGAGTACTTAATTTAATTTCTCATAAACTCCTCTAACTTACAACTATTAAATTTATGCCCCGTCTCTACGAAGCCCAACGAAAGAAAATATCATGTATTAGAGATGTTTCTAAGTGCAATACTCGCGTATTGAACGTTAAGAACTGAGAAAAGCTTGAGATGTGAAGAAAAAAGTATCAGAATTTTATAGAAAAAAAAATGGACTAGTACTTTAATATTGAATCGTTCAAAATTTCGGGCACTTTTTTCCAAGTTTGCCCTAAATATATGTGGTTCTTTTCCTCATTTTCAACGATTTTTGAATACAAATATCTTGACTTTCAAAAATCGTTGAAAATGAGGAAAAGAGCACTAACAGCACAAATGGGAGAAAGAAGCGTTGTCCATGAATGTTTGTGTTCTTTCCCAATTTTTTAGATTGCGAATATTGCGCTTAGAAACGTTTAATTTCTCTTCCCGCCTTAGAAGAAACAGAGCAACAACTTCCTAATTGGGTTTTTAAAGACGTTGTCCGTATAAAAATTAAGTTTTATATCCTTATAACTTTGCAATCCCTTCCCATTTGAACCACGAATGTACTGTCTTTTTATTATTCGAATATTTTTTCGAAAATGGGAAGTACTTTTCTCTAGGTATCCTCTAGAATCAGCGTTTCGCTTGTAAAATGTGGCATAGTCACTTTCCTTACTACCCTGTAGATAAACATATTAATATTCATCAGTGATTTATCAGTACTGATATTGAACACATTTCATAGAAAATTTCTGCCGAGTTCTTTTTGAAATTCCGTTCGCGATTATTTTCAGTCTTATATTTTTAAATACATCGCTTTGCAAATTAAATCCATCAACGTTAACGGCTTAATCACATCAAGTGACGAGAGCTATACTGCACATTATAACACATTATAAATATTTCAATAAATCATCCGCTCTGTGAGATAACCAGTAATAAGACCCTTTAGGGAAAAACTATCGATCATTTTGAGATATTTTCAGACATTACCCCTGATAAGACTTTGATTAATCAAAGTTGTTGCTCAGAAATGATCAAGATAAAATACGCAATAGATGCTATGAATCTTATAATACACTTTTGCCCACCTGTTGAAAATGAGGATGGAAATGTTAAAATAATTTTTGAATAAATTTTTAAATATTGTTTAGTCTAAATCATGAAATTAATTTTCAGGTGGAATTTATACAGGATTTTAATAGAATATAAATGACATTTTTTTAAAACTTTCCTATCGACTTTAAATACTATCTTCCACCTCGTAATTACCATACATATATATCAGAAAATAATAACAAAGGAAATTAATTATGATTAAGAAAAAATCACAAACTGTAACCTGAATATTGTTCATATATTGATGACCATTAGTTTTAACAATAGCGCAACAAGGATTTTTTTTATGAAATAATACCTGAATTAAAATTTAATTTAAATATTATATGATGAAAGGAATCTATTTCATAGCGGTATAAAGAAAATACGTATGTGATTAAAATGTTTCGCATGACTTGAAAGAGATTTGAAAAATATTTTCCGGGTATAAAATTTAAAAAATGAGCCCTCATTAGAGATTTGAATTCCCCATTCGATAGAAGAATGCTTTAATCATACAAAAAATGTTCAACGTTATTAACATGAACAACAATGAAATCTCATATTGACTCAATACGAAATATTATAAGTGAAACCATGATTACTTTTGAGAAATTCCAATGCATTCCAATAAAAAATAAATGAAATTACATGAATAATATCAAACCAAATTTTCGGTCATTTGATTAAGTTTTCTTACTATAATTTAAAAAAGAATCCTAATGTAATTTTTTAATCCGAAATTGTAATTAATTTAAAAAAATAAGCTGGTTAAACACTGATATTCTTCTCTTTCATCAAAGAATAAAATTATAACAATAGGATAACATCACGTAATAGAATCAAGAGAAAATTCCTGGTTTATTAATTAATTTCATTTCAGAAAAAACACGGAACCTATTTCAAATTTCAATTAATCTACTTCCAGTTTCCTTTACTTGAAATATAGCATCTTCATTTCTTTTGGACATTCTATTAGACGCTAATATATTTAACACGAATAAGAAAACTTCAATATCCATTAGTAGAATTTTCAAAATTGCATCAGGTTAAAGGAGAATCTAATAAAGAAATTCAGAGAGAATTCCGAAATTAAAGGCAAATAAATTATTTCTATACGCAATGAAGAAAACCTTTAATAATATTATGTGAACAAATGTATTTAACACAATATTATTTCAAAAATAAAATGCGTATATATAGGATGAAAATAATCTAAATGATTAATTGACTGAATTAACAAGGAATACTATACGTATGATTTAATTGTAGTTATTCAAATGCAAAAAAGGACGCACAATATAAATAGAATTATTTTATTTTAGAATAATTATAAAATATTTTCGAGTTATTAATGATAAAATGCATCAAAATATGGAAGCAGGATTCTGGCGAAAAAAACAATTATTCTGCGAGACGATCTTTATTTTGCATTTATGCAATTAAAAAAGAGTTTACTAAACTTTTTTTTAATATATGAGATATAAATTCAAATTATTTTATTGAAGATATTAATTAAAAAAAAAGGAATATCACGGATAGTGCTTAAAATTAGAGTTAGTAATGGTAAAATGCATCAAAATATGCAAATATAACATTGGGACGAAAATGTATAATTTATTCTGCGAGATGATATTTATTTTGTGCTCATGCAATTTAAAAAAAAATTACTAAAAAAATATTTTCATATTAATATCAATGCTCATCCGGCGGTCAATTAACTTGAAATTACAAGAAGAACTTGTTAATCTCCTTGTAAGAAAGCCTCGAGGGAATACAATAAACCCGTAAGTCACATTCCGGATTATAAAATGATTGGGGGAAAAAAAGCTAAAAGCTTCACGGACGAGATCATTAATGTGAAAATGCTAATACGTCTACAGAGAGCCAACGTGGAATGTTTCGCGCTTACAAACACGTATCTTAAAACATATATTTATATATACACAGTCATAAGAGAGAGAAAGAGAGAGCTAGAGAGTGTAAATATATATATCCGAGAAAATGTGTTTCACAAAATGAAAATATTTTTCACAGTGAAAATTTTAGAAATGCATTAACAAATTTTCACTCAGCGGTTGGCTCTCTCTCCCAGTGTTGTGCGCGTATATGTTTTCAGAGAGAAATTTTCTCCTCTCTCAGCCAAAATGGAAATGGAAAGTCGAAATTTTGTAAGTCTCCAGCGTAATTCATTTAAAATAGCGAGAACCCAAAAGGACGCTTTTAGAGATGCGGAAAGTCGTTCCGTCGAGAGTGGAAGAGAGAGAGAGAGAGAGAGAGGTGAAATGAAAATTTCGTACACAACTGAAATGAGAAACAGAAAACAGTGAGACGAAGTGAAACGACGAAATGCGATATTGCGTTTCCAGTGATTTATGCTTAAAGGCAAACCACAAAATTTGTTTGTCCAGCTGCAATCTTTCTCTCCCGACCGAGCCGCAAAACGCAAGAATTTTTCGATCCGGAAACGAAAAGGTCTATAAAACAGCTACAGATACTGTTTCTAATACTACTTATACTGGGTATATCTGTAAAATATGGAAGGCCATTCCAGGAATGTTCTTTCAAATGGGAAAAAGAGTCCTTTTATGTTACATACTTCCGAATAATTCAGCATCCCATTCACCTAAACCGGCAGCTTTAAAGCGGGTAAGAAAAAGGTTTATGAATTCACTAAAAACACAGAATGGAATTTAGACCATTCGTTTGGTCAGTTGGTTTAAACTGAGTAATTTTTCTCCCCGTGTTGAATGTGGAGAACTGATTCGAAAGCATGAAAGATATTATTATATTGTAACGGTATACGAACCACGGTCGAAAAGATTTCTCGTTTTTCTTATATGCTTGAATGTCATGATATGGTGACATCGAAAATTGATGGTACTTATTTTCAACTTGATATTGATTTGAACATGTACTCTGGAATGCTCACGTCATGTATAAACATTACGAGTAAGTGTCCTTTTATATGAAGGTACTTTATGCAGTTATATTTTACTCACATTGGCAAGAAAACAAAATTTTCACGCTCTCAGAAATATTATATATATATATATATACACTTTTCACTTGTAATTTTAAAAATATATATCAAATCAAACACAAAGACCATAATAGGAAAAAGGCCCAACGAGTTGAGTGAAGATGAAAATTGTAAAGCTGTTCATAACGGAACAGATAGTGCCTATCCTTTATTCGCACCCTCATAAGCAAAGAAAATATTTCATATAAAATAAACACTTCAAAAAGAAAAAAAATATATATGCTGCTCATAAATTTTATTTATGAATAATTATAATAAAAATTATGAATGTTTATTTATATTATATTTTTATCAAATTATGAGTATTTAATATGTATGAGTAATTTAACTATGTAATTCTAAACACTACTAGAGTACAAGATTCATCGAAAGACTGGTTATTTGTGGAGATGAAGATTACGAGGAAGAAAATTCATCACTGCCCCCACGGGGACTCGAACCCTGGTCTCAAAAATTCATCACGTGATGAATTTTCTTCCTTGGAATCTTCATCTCCACAAATAACTAGTCTTTCGATGAATCTTGTATTGACAAGTGGAGAGGACATTTCTATATGCACTACTAGAGTATTTTAACTATATAATACTAAAACCACTAGAGAGAGAAAAGAGAGTATAATTTATCTATATAATACTAAAACTCTCTCTCTCTCTAATAGATACATGAGCAAATGTATAATATGACGTGTATGGTCTTATACAGGGTAGATGGTATCGACAGCCCAAAAATTACACACGTGATTCTGAAAAACTGATACGGAAAAGTGTTTTCCATTTTAGAATGGACGGATATTAAGGGAGTTATAACATTTTGAAATTTTGTGGCGTGTAAGTTTTGTAAACGTCAGTTACACCCAACGAAAAAAATATTTTTCCTGATGCAGCAGGTTGCCGCTAATTGAAAATGAAATTAAATATTCAACCACGTTAGAAGCCAAGTTCAGTTGTTTTCTTTAACGATTGGCGCTTTTTTGCTCTTCGTGTAGAGTGATATTAACCTTGTTATTAGCGTGTTACATTCGCCCTCACATGTTGACAAATTTAGTAGGTTTGTAAAGCGTTAGCCAAACGACACCTATTGGAAACATTGTTTTCCTAAAATTAAGACTTTTTTTTTTTTTTGCACAAATTTGTTTCCTTTTTTTCTTCTTTCATTGTTAAAGGACGGGGGGGGGGGAACAACTGGTTTTCTCAGCTTTAGCTTTCTTTCTTCAGCTCAGGGTTGTAGCATTGCTATCAGCTTAAAATTCGGCAGGATTCAAAAGTGACGTCATCCATTTTTAATGCGTTATAACTCCATAATTATTACTAAAATTTAAAAAATTGAAAACAGTTTTCCATATTATTTTTTCACAAGGCATCACGTGTGTAATTATTGGGCGGTCGATAGTACTATCCAACCCCCGTATAAGCTGTTGCTTGACGAAATATTCGAAAGTGCAACCCTGTATACTTGTTGAAAGTAACTTCAAGTCTCTTGGGGTCACAAAGTGTATACTTTTTACGTTTATATGCTGTATCTCATACGTGTCTGTTTGTATGTTTGCACTTTGTTATATATTTGAATAAATAAATATATTTATTTATTCATACATACATATATAATAAAAAAAAATAAATCATTAATGATATAAACAGAATGATCAGGATTGGATGAAGCATATGTTGGCAAAAACTGTGTAATTCTGAAGAGTTACATGCCACTGTGACTCAAAAGAAAAGTATTTAACCAGTGTGTGCTATCAGTACTGACTTATGGAGCTGAAACATGAACACTCACAAGCAAGACGATCAAAGGCTACAGACAACACAAAGGAGCATGGAAATATGTAAGCTAGGCATCACAAGAAGAGGCAGAAAACGAATCACTTGGATAAGGAACCACACAAAGGTATATGATATCATGAAAAGAAATAAACGTCTAAAATGGAAATAGACTGGACATATTGCAAGAAGACAGGACAACAGATGGATCACAAGTATTCTAGAGTGGTGTTAAACGCCCGAGACGGCGTCCCCACGCAAGATGGATTGACGAGATTAGGGAAGTGGCAGGAGTCAACTTGATGGCTAAAGCATCAGACAGAGCAGAATGGAAAAATTTAGAGACCTTCATCCAGCAGTGGATTGAAAATGGTTGTTGATAATGATATATACATCTGAGAATTTATAGCATCCCGATTTTCCAGCTACGTACACATTATTACTGATTTAACATGTCTATTGTAGTCAAATTTACAACTACATACGATCGTGCATTTCTGAACCTTCTACTACACCTTGCAAAAAGTGTTCAATCATGAACATGAACACTACTAATAACATGTTCGAACAGCAAAAAGCTAAAATAAACTTTTTAGCTTCTCTCGCTGTAAAAATTTTAATAAAAAAAAAAACAATCGTTTTAAATACGAAATAAACTAACGAACAATGAAAAGGAAAGGTGTTTTTCTGGATATAATGCCGAGTCGAACTCGGAAAAAAATGTCATCTAGTATCAACTGGGAATCGAACAGTTCTCTTGCCATCCGGGCAAGCGAGCTATTTGTATGTACCGCTAGAGACAGGACAAATTCTTCATCATTATTACGAGAGTAATGGTGTGAATTTATTCCAAATTTGCCATGAAAATAATTTGTAAATTTCCAACACCCGGGAAAAATGTACTCGTTCAGCATTTTTTGTGAGAAATAAGTGTTCGATCGCTGTTTCAAGTGAAAATATTGACTCGAACTATATAAATGAAAACAAAAACTTAATGTTTGCACAATCATAGGGTAACCTGACAATGTATAAAAAATATACGCAACCCGGAGTTCTCATAATTACAACTTTTCTTTAAGTGCTAAAAGATGACTCCCAAAAATTTTCTTACTGGTGATCTCAAAATATTAATTTCATCTCATTTCCACGTGATGAAAAAATGAGGGCAAGGGGAAAAAACCACGCAACTTTAAAAATTCTCACCCTTTAAAGTACAATATAAATAAATTTGTGTTTTCTGACACAGAAGAGAAAATTTCTTATCCTTTCACTAAGGAAAACTCTTACTGGAATCATCTTAGATTTTACAATTTGGGTCATTATTTTGAATCATGCAATTCTTATGATAAACAGAGTGTTGCTTTGAAGTGGCGACAAACTCAGAGGGGTGATATTGGAAATAAAGAGATACAAAAATTCTCATACAACATGGTATCGCAAACCACGTTCAGTCGGTGAAAATCGCAAAAATACTTAAGGGGGTGATGTCGAGTGGGACAAAAAGGTCAATAATAAGTAGAAAAAAAAATATTTAAATATTTATTCGACAACATGATTACAATACAGCCTGTGGTACAGAAAATAAAGTACAATAATAAATACAAAATAAGTGCAAAAAAAGTAAAATAAATAAGTACAAAATCACGCTGTGAAGTAAATGGTTTTGTATTCACTTATTTTACTTTTTTTGTACATATTATTGTGCTTTGTTCTGTGCACCACAAGCTGTGTTGCAATCATGCTGCCATAAAAATGCTTTTTCTAATTATTATTGGCCTTTTTTTGTATCACACCTTTCATAAGTATTTTTGCGATTTTCACCGACGATTGAACGTGGTTTGCGACACCCTGTTGTATGGCAATTTTTGTTCCTCTTGATGCTTAATATCACCCCTCTGAGTTTGCTGCCACTTCAAGGCTACGCCCTGTATGTTTATGTGGACGTAATCGATGAAAACATCGAATTATTTCATGTCATCCAGCGCATTCACGCGTCATATGTATTATTACTTTACGGAGGATGTACTTTTGATCTGATTTTTCAACATATAACGAAACTTGGAGATATTTTCCACGAAATTTGATGATTTATATAGAATTTGAAGAATTTTTTTTCTTTTTTCTTGACTATAATTTGAACATAGCAAATCTCAAAGAGTTAGCTAAAAGTACCGACTATTGGAACATATATGATTCACGGAAATTGCGATTTTAGAAATAAATTTATTCTCTTGCATGTTTGTTTCAAGGAAGTATGAATCAATAATCATCGGCTCGATTCTCAGAAACTCAATACGGAAGTCTGACATACACCTGTATGCGAAGTATTTTTCTTTGTGATTTTCGCAATTCTTCAAAGAAGATATTTGAGCACAATAGCTATATGTTTTCTTCAAAATATGTTAATATCGATGTTTTCTAATGGAAAAAAAAAATCCAACATTATTTACAAAATTGCGAAAACTAAAGAAGTAAATTCTATGAATAGAAAATATTTTTTAGACTGTAGTCAGATCATGTTATGAGCATCTTTTTTCTCAGCCATCTCGTTGGGCATTTTTGCCTGTTGTGGCCTTGTATTTGTAGGTTTGTATCAAAATTTCACAAACATTGAAACAATAGTTATTATTCCGAGACAATGAATATGAATTGAAAAATTGAAAAGAATCACCAATGTGATTGGTAACTCGTGAAGATTTTATTTTTTGAAATAATACCCAAATTCTTAAAAAAAATTACAGTGAAACCTCGATATAACGACACTCTGTGGACTAAAAAAAAATCGTTGTAGAGATTTTATCGTTATATCGAAAGGTAGCATCATAATCAGACGCTGCTAAATTTATGCTGTTGTTGGTATCTGTTCTGAAGTGGCGTTGTTAGAATGTTTATTCACAGCAAAAAAAAAAAAAAAATTGTGATTTGATTAGTTTACGAACAGAATTCAGTTAGAGTTGTTTTCAATGTAGTGTGGTTTACCATATAGCACTTTTGTGTACTACGAGGAAAGTAGTTCATGGAACTTCAATAGGACTTTCAAAAGGTAGATAGTGCAAAATATCGGGCTGGGTCTCATAGACACCCAGATACAGGTGAATCTTTTAATAGTTCCGGGACTTCAGCAGTTCCGGGAAGTTCCAACTTCAAGGTGCGAAAGCGAGCCGATATCCCCCCCCCCCTTCAAAAAAAGTCTCGCCTCAGCGAGCAACAGACCTACAAACAGTACAAATGTATTTCAATAATTACAAATCATTCACTTCACTTCTGAAATATAGGTGACAGCACTGAAAAAACACAGCACTACGTACGCACAAGGACTGTTAGGTACACACACAGGTACACTTCCGGCACAACTCACTAGGTATTAAATTGCCCATAGATGGCGATAGATCTGAGTTGTGCTCGGTTTGAAAGAAAAGAAGTTCCGAAAAAAAAATAGCCACCGTGCTTAAAATTGGTATAGAAGGTAAACGAGTTTGGAAGATAGCCAGAACCCCTCAAGAATAATGTTCCCGCGTCCTGTCGGTAAATGAGAGAAATATATAATCATGGGTCTCTCACAGACCCAACCCTTACACTCGAGCGTTGAAGTTGCGTATGGAAAGTCAAGATGTAATTTTAAAGTAATATAAACGTACAGCTTTCAGTGATAAAAACTATTGAAGAAAATATGAAAAGAACGTGTTCATAAACGCACAGATTGGCAAAAGTACCGCATCCCTAAAAATATAAATTTTGAATACGCAATTGCGACGGAACTTTGAGAAAACATGGAAATTAATATTAAATATGAATATTAATTGGCAATTCTTAAATACTTCAACACTGAAAATCTTCCGGAGAATTATCGTAATATTGCTGATGAAATTTTTTCACGTGATGAAAATCGCGCAAACCGCATAAACTCAAAATCCGTCCGCCAAATCAATGTCATTTTCGCATTACGTCAAAGTAACTTCAACACGCACATAAACTGATTAATCGACAAAATTCTCTTCCGACTGAATTTTCTAATCAGATCAAAGAACTTAATGAATCGAAACGTTACTGCATGTTAACTTCATATATAATTTTCATTCCAGATCTTATTCTAAGAGCAGGAACATAGTTACCACTGCTTTTAATTTTAAGCAAGCCCGAACTTGAAGCTCAAATATTTTTCTTTTCAAGCCACTTGACAAATCGGACGTGTGTTCTAGATCGGTGTTCCATCAGGGAAACACACGCTGATTTCTAATTAATTTAATTGAAACGGAATCCCTCAAAGTTTCACCCGAGGTGAATAAATCGTTTACTACGGGAAAATTCCAATCAGACTGAATTCGTTTTTTCCCCTAAATTTCAATTTAAAATTCGTTTTCAACTCCACAAACGATTCCATTGACGCATAATTGAATGAGGATGATCCTGTGGAAACTGTATGTGTATATATATTCTGGAGAGTTCGATTAAAATTATTCATGGATCGTGGATCTCGAATCAGATCTCGTCTTTCTTTGGCTCCAGATAAGATGCCATCACCACCATCATCGCTGTCACCATCTTTGGAACAAAGGTTAGTTCATTAACTTCTTCGTACATCGTGTGAATTGTGCCGACGCATGCTCAAACTCGGCGAGAACGTGTGTGTGTGTGTATGTGAGCTCTCAAATTTATACGCTCCGGGGATTCAAAAGATTGAATCAGGATGATTTGTGCGTGCGTGTGTGTACATAGGATGGATGATAGGGCTCGATGTATAAACAAGAGTAGAGCTCATTCAAGTTTTAGAGTAGAAGTAATAGTTCTTCAGACTCATCTCTGGCCTGGATTGATTTTCACTGTAGATTGTGCCCATTGCTTTCTAAACAGAAAGAACTGATGATTTTTGATTAAATAATAATTTTTAGGTAACCGAAGCATTAATTCTTTTCCATTAATTATTTAGGAATTAATTAGTTTCTTATGTAATAGTGAATTCTTCCTTGATTCTTAAAAATTATTTTCCACACTGAATGTGAATTTTTCATTATTTGTGAGAATTTTATTTCCATTAAATATGAATTTTCATAATTCCTGATTTCTCCCTCTAAAATAAAACCATATTGTTCCCCCATGTGGGGAGCCAACGTTAAGAATCAGGGAATAAGATAAACGGGACGCTGGCCAAGTGTAGCCCCCATAAAATTATTTATACGAAAAATGCGCGTTTAATTCAAGATAAATTCGATCCAAAGAAAATATCAGTTAAAGTACGCAATCATTTTCCGTCCAATCAGTGTATTTGATAAATCGGTACAATAGAAACGTAAAGACAAGAAATCGATTTTGGTATCTTTCTGAAGAATTATTAGTTTCTTTTCTCAAAAACATCGAAAAATATTTTTCATATGGATCTAAGCAGACGAATTTAAAAACATAAAACCACACAAATAGGAAAAGGCGGCTGTTAATGGATTTGTCCTTTACCGATTCGAATAGCGAAATAATCGTACGATTATGATTCGATTATCGGTAACCCTCCCCCTCTCCCCACAGCCCGCAAAAAAAAGAGGGAGAGAGAATTGGAATCTGTCAAATACGGTTCTCAGTTATGTAATTTATACCATTCTGGTATCTCCATATCCACCTCCCTTTCGATTTTTCGGACATTTCTTTCCGACTTAAGGAATTTCTGTGTCCTGCCACAACCATTACCACCTTACCTTTTAGAGGGAAAGGGGGTTATTCATCGATCAAACACGTACGAGGAAGGAGAAGAATGAATGAAATAAAAGAAAAATAAGATAAAAATGTGTGTGTGGGCATTCGGGTTGCATGGTAATGACAAGCGCCGATTTCGCTCCGCAAGTCATTATATTGATGACGAGTCTCCCTGTTGGGGGGTAATGGTAGTTCCTTTTATTGCCGAGACACTGTGTGATATATTGCACTGACATTCATTAATCCTGAGAACGGATAAGTATGGAATGACGAACGAAAAAAAGAAAAAGACAAACTTTAATGTACATTTTCAAAAGAGTTGATTCGATGCATTTGGAAAAATTAGAAAGTACTTTTCGCGAAATGCAATTCTTATGCCACCGATCCCGAACTTACGAATTGTGATTAGATTAAATAGTTTCTTACATCGATGCTTTGCCGAAGAAGCTTATCGTTCTCTCGTATGAATTCTTTCCTCAGATTATGTATAAATTTATTGCAGTTCGCGAATGTTTCAGGAAAGTTTGCATCGTGTGTGTGTGTGTAGTTCACCGAAAGGCCATTTAGTAAATGTTTCATGGGCGAATTTATTCTGAAGAATAATAATGTGCATTCGATTCCAATTCCGTTTTATTTCTTTACGAGAGCGAAAAACTGAACGAAGTCTGTGACAAATGACACACATTTTTTAAATGGTAGGAACTTGTAACATTTACAGAAAAATTTCGAATGAGAACTTGATTAATAATCTGTCCATTTTAACGCACAACCTAAAGGCATCGCGAAACGATATTTTTAAAATGTAGTATCTGCAGAATAACAGTATTATTGCTATATAGATATATATTTTTTCAATTTATTTATTTTTGTGGAACCATGTTATGGTAAATGGGATGGGATAAATCTTATTTACCATAACATTGAGAAGTTTGATAAGTTTTTCTAAATTTATCACTATTACCAGCAATTATGCCTAATACCCAAGCGTAGTTGGTAAATTTAAATTGTAATTTTTACCAGTGGTAAAACAAAACACACAATCGTCGTTGGTATATAAACATGACAAATCCTACTCAATTCCTCACAGCTGCCGGTTATTATGCATAATTGTCATTTCGTATTCGTGAATATGATGAATCGGTTCCATTTTATATGAAAATATTTGGCATTCAGATGACCGTAGGTACAGTCGGCCACGCTTAATCGGATATCAAGGATTCCAGCACAGTATATCCGTATAAGCGGGGAACAATTCAATTACCATTTTACAACGTCAGTATAGTTTGTATATTTAAAAATGATGGGATAAATATCAGTAAAGGTTCTGGAATAAATCAGACATCAAAAATGAAATCAACATTATGCTTGATTACACTGATCGCAATACCTAAGATATTTGCTTTCCATTACGAAAGGGCGCCCGCTATTGGCTCTACTGAGAACAAAAATAAAATAATTAAATGTACGTATTGAATACTTGGAGGCCGTTATCTACTCTCACAAATGTTTTTTTCAATCTTAATGTAATAATGTATTTTCCATTAATTACGAACATTTCATTGAAAAAAAACACAGTTACAGTTTTTGATATGTGTTTACAGTTGACGTGTTAAGCGCTATATACGATCAAGCAAGGAAAAATCATTGAAATGATCATATTAAGAGGGAACTTGAACATTGTTTCTATGGGAGAAATTTTGATGCCTTTATCCGTTTAAGCATTATCTGATTAAGCGCGGTCGACTGTACTTGTGAGAAAGTGTCTGAACCGGATATAATGAACTCTGTTTGAACGAATTTTTCTAAACATCCCCGAAGTAACTACAATAATAAACTCCTGTTTGACGAATTCCACAATCGGACCTCGATATAACGAATTCTTTTTTTTTCAAATTTTTTTCAGTTTTCTATATTACATGAATGGAATAAAAACTTAACATTATGAATAATCATCGGTATAAGTGATAATTTTTTTCGGTATTTATCGAATTTACCAAAGACGCTTGGGCTATGCATAATCTGCCGGTAAAAGTGATAAATTTATCAAGCTTTCCAAGGTGACTGACATATACAGTTGAATCCCGTTATAACGAACTCCAAGAGACCGTAGAAATCACTCCGTTATATTGCAATTTCATGATAAAGGAATTCCGGGTTTTTGCATCGTTCCTATGTGAACTTATCTATGGGATTAGAAAAGTGTTCGTTAAAACGAGATTTTTTCACTATAACGGTATTCGTTAAAACGGAATCCGACTGTATAACAAATGGAAAAAGCTCATGATATAAATAAGCCAGATTTTAAAATGTTTATAATACGGTTCTTTTACCTCTGAATATTTGCGCTTCAAATATCACTGATTATTGGTAGCTTCCAAATGTAATTTTTGGATTCTATTGAATAAACTCGGAACTTTGAATTTATCCTGTTGGAAAGAGGGAACTATTCAAAACAACATGATATTATAATCGGAATTACCGGTCGAAAACGGCATAAAATGGCAGATAGAGCTAAGGTAAATTAATGGATTAAATTGTAGAAAGACTCGTCTTTTCGCTGTCAACGGATACAAAATGTCACGGAATGCACGGAACGCAGTTAAGCTAATGACGTCAAAGCTGACGCTCGGAATGATGTCGACCACAAGACGCGAAACCATTTCTGAATTGTTCCTTCCGATTCTGTTTCGATCGTAAACAAATTCTACCGAGTAAGCGAACATTCATAGAGTTCACAGTAGGTAAACTACTGTGAAATCTCACTACAACGATACTCGATTTAACGATAAATTCCTCTACAACGATATTTTTTTCCAAATCTTGATGGGAAATAGCTGCATTCCAATGGAAAACAGCAGCCTCTGGATATAACGGTAATTCCTCTATAACGACATTATTTCTTGAAGATCGTTACACTGACATTTCACTGTACAGCGATACCTTGGCTAACAAAGATATTCGCTCCGTAATCACGTTCGTTGACCGAAACGCGATTTCTCATATGTTTACATAGGAAATCGTTTAATTCGTTTCATATATGGCCCAAAATTTAAGAATAAGTTGTTTAAAACACCAACAACTACTACAAAAAAGCTAAAATGAGAAGCTTCAAAATTAGGAAAATGAAAACCTACAGACAGACATGACCTCTGACCACCCAGGGAGACCATCTTGGGATGGTTTGCGCTCTTTCTGAAAGTGAATGAGAATTTACGGGAAGATAAGGTACTGTGAAGATTATTTTATAATGAATGAACGAGAGAACTTTGCCACTGGACTTATCCCGTTGCCGAGATCTCTACAGCCATGCTTCGTGGGAGAGTCCGGAACACTTTATTTTCTGTGTAAAACACACACACACACACACCATAACATACAAGATTTTTACAGCATATTTTCCCTGGACAGTTGGGTACTGTCGCGATTAACAAATTTTGTGATTTTATGGTGATTACACACGAGATGGGGTTGGGAGTTGGAGAAATGTACACTGTGTACACAACAAAAAAAACCATCTTTAGTCTACTAAAGCTGGTATTGAGACAACCCGGTGGAGTTCGTAGGTGTCCCCGTCCATTTGCAATTTGGTCAGCTCATTTCTGTGTCCGATACATTCAGATGGGAAAGATAAGCTCCTGGAATGTCCAGACTGTTCATCTTACTACTATGAGTCTTGCACTGGGAAGCGTGCTCTGAGAACATAGGCTCCTTTTTTTTTACAATGAATTTTCTATTAGCTGATCCCTTCATTTTGCATGAAATGATTCAGAAATTTCAGAAAGAAAAGTGTAGGTACATCTGGAAAAAATATTCCGAGGTGAATATGAGTTGATCGGACTCGAGTGACAGCAATTCTGATGGTTACTGGTGCGAAAATTCAGCTCACGACACGACTGTTTTATATTGCCGCGTGCATCCGTATCAACGAAAATGTTCATTAGCCGCTGCGGAAAAATCAGGAAAAAAACTTTAGCTGAAAAATTCGTAAACCGAGGCGTTCGTTAGCCGAGATATCACTGTATTTTATGAGGTAAATACGAATACGAAGACTTTGTGAATATACAGTATAAACAGCATTTATACTGTGTTTTTAATCATTACAATTTAGAAAAGTTAGAAAATATTTTGATAATTTTGCAAATGTACTATAGACTCGTTATAACGTACTAATAGAGGTGAAGGTTGTCTAATGTAATGATAGTCTAGAGTTTATAAGAAATAATTCTTATAGGGATGTGATGTACAAGGTGTACATGAATGAAAGTACAGTAGCTACCTATAAAAAGTGTTAGCTATAACAGGTCGAATTAAAAAAGATGTGTCCGTATGGACTGGATTAATCTTAATTTTCCATTCTTAATTTTCAAGTGTATTTTTTATCTGTCCGTTATAAGCGAAGTCCGTTATAGTGTGGTTCTACTGTTTGAAGATAGCCGACAACTATAATGTTGCAGGTCTTAATTCAAATACCAATAGCGTTTAATGAGCTCCGTCAAAGAAGTATTGAAACTCCAAATGGCAAGTGAATTATTTGACTCACACTAATTCAGTTCTCATCAGCCGATGTAACGTCATAATCTAATTCTAGCTATAATAATTGGAACATACAGAAATTTGCACCGCGACATCCACAGGGAATGCAAATTAGATTATTTGCTGATCGCTCAATTTTCGGTATTATTTCGGTTCGATACGAGATCAGGACACAAAAATAAGTTATGCATATGATCCTATTAATTTCTACGGAGATAATGCTTAGAGGTTGTTGATTATCTTGGTGTTTTTATTGTATAGGGGGGAGCGCAAAGTTTTCAGTGCGCGGGAGGGGTATGCGGTATTTCTGTTACCCACGGACCAGAAACCTGTATGTATGTAAAGGCTGACCATATGACACGTACTTTACGCGAGACATTTCCGTAATTTTGGCCATCCTAACTTTTTTCATATATATATAGTCCCGTTTTTTCCCCCCTTATCTTCAACTAGGATCACTCAGATTTTTGAAATCTATTATTAAGATTATTTTCATGACTCTGAGAGTCATAATTACCTTAATATAATCTATTTCATAATTTATATTTGTCAAACATTTACTTTTCTTAGTGAATTACATTTTTATCCATTGCAACCTGCCCACTTGCCTTTTTATTCATTGCAACTTCATTTCCCGTCATTGCCGATTTTTTAGCAATTTCAGCTATAGTTGGCAACTTTATTTGCCTTTGATAAGTTTTTTTGGCTGTAATTGTATCTTTACTTGCCTTTGATAAGTTTTTTGGCTGTACTTTTTGGCTTTACTTGATTTTGACAACTTTACAGGCTGTAACTGACAACTTTGGCTTTTAGCAATTTTTTTGGCTACATATTTACTAGCATTTTACGAATTTTTGGCAGCGATTGTCAATGTCACGAATAGACAGTATAATTTCCCGTATTTTTATGGAAGAAATATGGTCATGATAGACTACAGTTATTCTATAATTCTTATTCTATATAGTTCTTCTATAGTTCGATTATAGATATTCTTTATCGTGTTGTGTACATTGATACTTTCCTACCAGAATAGCTATCGCGGGCCGGAGGTTGTGTATCCCTGCCTTAGCATGCTCTACGTTGTCTATCATGAAATGAGACAGGGTTTTGGAACTTAATCAAGTTCATGTAGAGATGAGGCGAGAGAAGAAAAACCCGAAGAAGAATGGAGAGATCCGAATAGAGACATCAATTTTTGCAGGTTCCTTGGAAAAAGCCCATGAAAACATGAAAGCACGTCCAGCCATTTTCAAACAGGAAGGAAAAAAAAATTACCTCTAACACCTCTTAATACTTATAGGAAGCAAAGGAACAGGGAAGAGAGAGAAACCTCGCGGTATAGAGAAATCACCAAATCTCTGGGGAGTAAACAACGTACGTGATGCCACTGAACCAACTCACGTGTGAAAAGAAAAAGAAAAAAAGATAAAATGGGAGTAAAAACACACGAAAAAAAAAACAGGAGGGAATAAATAATGAATTCACAGATACTGAAATAAGAGGGAAGACCCCGAGCACAGAGAAAAGGAGCACCGAAGAAAAGAGCTGAGAAGAGAACCGCAGTATTATCTAGCGAACGGGAGTTGATGTAATGCTGCTGAAATCCTGTACAAGAACCTCGTGGAAAACATCTACCTACGACACTGTACAGAGCAAATGAACACAGAAAAGTTGTGGATTACGAAAGTGCCTTTACACCACCGACTGGATACTTTCCCTTCCCACGCAGTGGAGTATATTTTCGGGGAGATCCACTGTTGCGTATCCTGCTGATGCCTTAGGATTTTCTTCTATAAGACCCAGGGTATCGATCGCATTATGGGAGAGAGATACCCCTTTTTCCCCTCCCAAACACCACTTTTTTTTCCCTGGATTCTCCTATAAGACGAGAGAGAAAAGGAGTCTCTTCTTTACCCCTAAAGAAAAGAAGAGAAAGACTTTGATAAGAAAATAAACAGATTCGGTGGATGCTTTTAAAAAATGAAGTATAAAGCACTTTTTTTTTTCGTAAATTTTTGTTACAAGCATGTATCTCGTGTTTTATTCAAAAGATGTGTTCTGGAATGCCATTTTTTGCTGCTTGGACGTCCATAATGAAATACAGTGAAATCCCTCCCAACAACGACCACTTACGTGACCGAGCAAATGTGGCCGTTATAGGGAGGTTACCGTTGTTCAGAGATTCAGTATTTCTGAAACATAGATTAAATTTTTTGGTTGCTTGTAAAATTATAACAACCCATGCTATAATAAATTGGAGAAAACTGTTTTTGTAGAAGAAGACATTTATTTTGTATTGATGGAGTGTGAATTTTTCACATGAATTTATTTGCGATTTTCTATTTTTATTTTATTCAAAAATTTCATGAACTAAAATGCGTACAGCCGCGCTGTGATCCTTGTATCTTGGGGCTTGCATTCTTCAGATCAGATTCATCCTCCGATGCAATTGGCTATTTTTTATTGTTACCTGGGGAAACAGTGATTTTAATTAGTACTTACCTAACTCTTTAGTCAATGCCATTTGCCAAATTCTAACCCTAACTTCTGCTTTGTTCTTCCTGAAACGCGTCTAGCGCATTTCACGTGATAACGAACCGGTAGCATCTACTTGAGGAACTTTCGTATCCCGCGGACCACATTGTGGAAACCACTGACGTGGGGGATTATTTAGTTATTTAGTTTATTATTACATAATATACATAGTTATTTTTTTTTATGTTCGAAGGGCTCATGGAAGGAGAAACTCCTTCAAAGCAAATCTCCAGGGTTATTTTTCGCGTGTGATAAAATGCATCTCTCATTTTTCTTTCATTTTGATTTCCAAAAGTGGCCGTTATTCGGAGGTTAACCTTAATGTAAATACAATGGGATGCGTTCAGTTCCAAGAAAATACGGTCGTTGTTCAGAAGTTACCGTTGCTCGGAGGTGATTATTATGGGAGATTTTACTGTACTTATAAATGCAATATAATTGTTTTAACCATTAGTATTGATATAAATCAGGAACATCGCGCTTGCTGTTGGTATCACTGTAAATCCGATAGAGCCTTGGCCATGTCCGATTTGAAGGAAAGAAAGAAAGTATTGTGGTGCGTGCGTGCGTGCGAAATAAAAATTAATTACACTATGTAACACTAATTTTGGCCTTGGTTAGCAGACTACATAATTCCAGGGCTTACGATTGAAAAAGGATGAATGCAGCTGCCTTTGGGTTGGCTATAAAGTGCGAATAAGAAATGAAAGTGCGTTCTGATAAACCGTTACTTTCATACTGCAGATGCATTGACTTTTTTGTAATTTAATATTTTGCTTAATTATCGTTTCGTATGAAACGAACGATTCTTACAATATAGTTAACCAGACTACTGCAGGGGGTTCTTAACATTTCATGTCACACGGGATTTTCTGCAAATAAGATGAAGGCGGACATACTGAAACCTCTCAAAGAACCCACAAGGGGTCAGTAAACCACTAGGTTAAGAGCCACTGCAAATACTGTATGAAAATCCTTCATAAACTTCGGAAAAAATATATCTCCACACCGCAATTGGTTATTCCCAATGCAAAAGCTTCGAACCAGCTGTGGTATTTTCTAATATTTTATCAAAAATAATTGAATTTCAATGGGTCATGGTCAAACACTATTGCTCTCATTTCAATCTGCGTCCCTACCACATGTAGCTTGAGAAAGTACTTAGGTAACTCAATCGAACTTTGAATTTATTTGAAATTCCCTATTGGCACCAAGGAACATTTTCTAGGAGCAGTTTCATAGGAACCGAATCAATTTCATAGGAACATTTTCTATAAAAAAATTTGAAATAAATATCCTGCTGGAAATCTATACAAGAACTATTATGCAAACAAAAAAAAGTAAACACTTATACAAAGTATTGGACAAAAAAATATGACAAGTATACGGAGCCATTCACAGAGATGTGAGCTTGGGAATCCAGTAAATGGACGTTGACATGCAAAAGAAGAAAACATCAATACAATATAGAAGTGATGTTTATGCGTCTCTCTCTCTTTCTCTGGAAGTGTCAGGACATAATAAATAGCCTCTTGTCAAAGAGTCACTCTTGGTAATGAAAGGCGTTCTCTTTCCTTTCGTATGCAGGGCTCATTCTTCATGTTATTATAGCATGTGACCATAGACATTCCACTACATCGATATATCATTTGTTTAAGAACACGTGTCCCGGTGTATATATGGTTGAAAATACCGTCTATACCCTATCATCAGTCTTCACAGGCATGTTGTGACTGAAAATTTTTTCGTATATTAAAGCAATATATCCATTAACGAAACTCAAGCAGATGTTTCAACTCTCCAAGATTATGTTTACGACTTATTAAGAAACGATAACAATGCTATTATCTGCATGAATATTTAGAAATGCTTCCGTGTTTGTATAATTAACTCTCTTGTCATTGATAATATTGGCTTTTTTTAGTCTTTTCAAGCCAAAAAGTAATGATATTGATTTATAAAAACATGGAAAGTTAATAAAAAATAGAAACCGACATACACGAATAAAGCAAATCGAATGCAAAACCAAAACGTTACTCATAATTATGTGAAACCAAAATTTTTAAATCTTTGCGGTTCAACTGCGAAAAATAAATAAATTTACCGATTCAAATGGCTTATTAATTTCAATTACCGTAATTTCTCGTAATGAAGCCATTGTCTATATAGTTTTAACTGTCAATTTCAGCTCTAATCCAAAGCCAACGCTCATCTGATACTTCTTGTTTATCTGAAGTTCTGACATTTCTGAAGTTTTTTGATAATTTATTTCGAGCATTTTTTTTTCCGCATTTATTTATTTCAATTATGGTAAAGGAGTATACTGTATATCAGTTTTTACTCAAAAAGCGTTTCACTTCAAATGTGGAAGGCAGAGGGCATCACCAGCGAAACAAGCGTAACTCTGACAACCTAAATGCGTTAGGACACCGCACAGACATACACACACATATACTATATATTCAGAATACACATTCTCCGGCGTGTAATAAATTCACTAGAGATTTTACAGAGGAATGTGTACGAGGAATCTGTATGGTTAAGTAGTAGTTGTGTCCAGTTAATTGCAGCCATTCTACAGGGTGATGTCTTTAGTTTCTTTTCTTCAATATACTAAACTGTATAAACTATCGGAAAAACACGTATTAGGCTGTTCTTCCTCTTCTTTTAAGCGATATTTTGGATTCAAAATTTGAATATTAGATATACCTTCGAAGATTTTTGATGGCGTCAGAAGAGACAGGGCAACATAATTGGATGTTAGGAAGAAAAACTAGTTTTTTATTTGTCCATATAAAAAAAGCTAATTTTTTTTTATTTTAATAACTGTACAGTCTTGTGCAATTTGAATGACGTATTTGAGGTGTACACGTTATTTGGATACTTTTTCCTAATTGGAAGTACATTATGCCTCTAGAAACATGATTCCCAACGATGGGCAGAAGCCCCACGGGGGGGGGGGGGGGCAGCAATACAATCAATTCAATTTTTAAAGGGTACATTTTGGTTTTAAGTGGAAGCGATCAGGATTTATGAAAATTCATATTTGATGAAAACAAAAATTTCTCAGAATTAATGAAAATTCACAGTCAGTGAGAGTTATTTCATAATTGATGAAAATTTATATCCAATGAATTTTTTTTTCAAAAACTAATGAAAATTGATATCCAAAAAAACAATTGAAAAACCAATGAAAATTCATATTTAATATGAAAATGATTTACGAGTTAATGAAAATCCATATTTACTAAAATAATAATAATAATAATTAATAAAAATTAATGTTTAATGGAAAAAATATATATGATCTCAGAATAATAAAAATTCTTCACTATGTAAGGCTACCTATTTGATTCGGAGCCCTATTGGGTCCACCCGTTAAGACACCACGGTGTGATTCCAAATACTGTAGTATGATTCCAAGGGGGAAAACCCCTGCTTTTCACTAGGTCAATAGTCTTTTGGGCTTGCTCTACGTGGATAGGAGTTCCCTTTTGGAATAGCAACTACATTTTACGGAAAAGGAGCAGGGACTACATTTTGGAGGGTCACATAGGCTAAAATTTGAGAC
Source organism: Pholcus phalangioides (assembly GCF_987345545.1). NCBI lineage: Eukaryota > Metazoa > Arthropoda > Arachnida > Araneae > Pholcidae > Pholcus > Pholcus phalangioides. The sequence goes on from NW_028301602.1 coordinate 25,887,427, forward strand.
TTCAGGAGAGCACAAAGAATGTCTCTCAGAAAATTTTGAGTTTTCAACCTTTAAATAGTTTTTCCAATTCACAGAATTTGTGATTGTGTGAAATAACAATCAAATATATTTCTTAAATATTTTAACATAGTGTGTTACAATTTTTTTCCTTCACAAATGCATTATTTAAATTAATAATTAAAAATTCAATTAAAATTATAAATTATTTAAAAAACGCCAGTGTTTTCTTATATTTATTAATTTATTTTTGCCAATGAAGAGAGTCAATATTTTGAAGGGTTTATGCCGTTGTCAATACCCGATTTGTATGCAATACGTGAAATTTGCTTATCTTCGAAATTATCATAAAGTGAAATCATCAACAATTTCTAATGAGAAAAATTCTTCAATTGCAATACTTATTAACCCTCTCACCGGCATTGACGAGATATCTCGACTTTTAACAGACTTTTATTTCAGCAATGACAAGCCCAGATATATTGTAAAATTGACAAAAGAAACGGGACGAATTTCCTATTCCCTTTACTTTTAGCTTGGTTAAAATCGGATTTTACAAAAAGAGATAAGTTATTTTACAGATGCTTCACTGATTTCTGCTGTACCGGAATATGAAGAATTTTCGACACAACGCAAAAAACAAAACAAGGAAAAATGGGACATTGAAAATACTCGAGCCGTTATACTTTTCTTGGTTTGGTGACGTTTTGCATGGAACAATTTCGCTTTGAAGTAAGTTTGATGGGTAATTTTGTGTATTGCTAGGCATCAGTCGGCAATGATCGGCATGATATACATTTTCGTCTGAATGAAACATGGTGAGTATTTGGTGAGTTAAAAAATCTGATAACTTTAATCATAATTAAAAAGCATATGGTTGATTGCAATTATTTCATCAAATCTGTCAGAAATGATTTGCTTTTGGTGAAATGCTGTTGTGCATTCTCTGAAAAACCACCCTCTACCACCCTTCCTATTGCGATTTGTCCACGCATTCTATGACCAAAAATGCTTGTATCACCAATTAGTTTTTCTAATCAATTTAGAATCACCCTGTATGCCACCTAACAGCTGAGGGTTGGAGCACCAACTTCTAGCTATACAGACAAATATGCAAATTCTGATTCAAATATAACTTTGTATCGTTACAATCTTAGCTCTATTGGATTTAGCCATTCGAGTTATCCTTTGAATGTTGCATTTGAAAAAATAAATACATATAAATCAAGTCATTCTAAATTTTTTTTCTTTACGAATATATTATTCAAGAGCATGTATCACAAAATGTTTTTCTATTCATATGAACCATAAATGACCTAGTCTGGACGAATAAGTTTCTACTGAATAAACATGAGCTTCATGTCTGGTTCCGCTATCAGCATTTGTCATCTCTATGCAATAAGCACTTTCTTCTTCTATATAACAACTATAGTCCTCGTGTGTGTTGCAACCATTGGTTGCAGGATACATTATGGTATTATTTACAATACTATATATGTATCTTGACATAATAAATACGTATTTGCTCTATACTGTCTCTTTGTTGTTGATCGCGATGAATAGTCAAGTTGAATATACAATGCATTCCGAGTGTTTCCTACAGTCCATTTCGATTCCTGCTCAGAGGAATATGTTAATTCTTACTTACTCACTTACTAATAATTAATCATCCGCTACCGGAAAGTATAATTATAAGTTCCTATTCCTTACGTCACCCCCGAAAACTAAATTATACAAACGTATCTCACGTGTAATTGATTGCGCAAGCACAGGGCAGTTATCAGATTGAAGCTTCTGCAGTTGGGAGAAAGAGAGAGGTTTTCCGAGTATCGTGATACGTTCCGGGTGTTGTTTCTCTGGAATCGGTTATTTGATGGTGGCGAGGATATCCGTCCTGTGGCGAATTTTCGATCAAAATGCGTCTTTAATATCAAAGATTTTTAGTTTAAATATTTGTTATAAAGTAACTTTTCTCTATCCTAATCCATCGCGTAATATTTACTAATACTGATAAAACTGCGACCAATATGATCGCTTTTTATCAGTCAGATACAAGTCAGATTTAACATAGAAATACAGACAATTTGAAAAAAAATTGAAATTTCAATATTTTATTTCAAAATTATAACAAGTATTTTGCATAATTTACTTTATTAACTATAAGAAAAAAAAACTATTTACGTGAAAGTTTCTGGAAATGATCAAAAGTGGTAAATAATTTTATATCTGTATCATTCTATCACACTTTGTATTTTACATGCTGTAATTTTATGTCATTATCATTCTGTATTTTACAGCTGTAATCTTTATCATTGCGTCTTTTACATCCACAATGAATATATTTTATGTCTTTGTCATTATGTCCTTAGCGTTATTTCTTTTGAATTTTAAATGCGGAAATTTTTCATCTTTATCATTGCATTTTACTTGCAGCAATTTCATGTTTTCATCGTTATGCCTAGGAGTTTAAATGCCTCTATCATTATGCTCTCTACATGTTCAAATTTTTCATCTTTACCATTATATCTTTCACATCCTGTAATTTCTTTATTCTTATCATTATGTTTTATTTTAATATAATCCCGACGTCTTTCACATACTTTTATCTTTTCATTACTATTGTGTTTTCTACGTTATGTTTTATACGTACTATTATGTTCTACTATCTTCATTACTTTATGTTATTTCTATGTGTATTCAACACTATGACTGAAATGGGTATGTGATATCAGTACAGTGACATAAATCTGTGTCACTGTACTTTTTAATATAATTTTACGTTTTTAATAATATATCTCCAACCTACTTCATTATACACTACTTATATACGATTTTGTACTACCGTGTTTCCCCGAAAATAAGACCCTGTCGTACATTAAGTTTTACTTTAAAAAATGCACCAGGGCTTATTTTCGGGGAAACACTGTATGTATTTAAATGAGTTGTTATAAATATCAATCTGCTTATATTTCAAGTTCTACATAATTATGATGCACCTATTTCAAAAATAACTATATTTAATTACTTAATACACAAACAAGGAAAATATATTTCTATCATGACATTGTTTATAAACACACATCTTTACGGAACAACGTCGTAATTTTAGACCAGTGTTTCTCAAAGTGTGCATTGCGGTTCCTAGGGGCACCGTGAACCTTTGTCACGGGCACTGCTCCGAGCTGGGGATATTAAACTTTTTTTTGCGGAAAAATATCTACCAAACTATTCTGGAGAACCACACATGGGCGGCATATGAAGCTCTGCCCTGCCGCCCGGATGCAAAGCTTCGTATTCCAACCCTAAAAAAGACCCTTGGTGGGCCGAAAGAGATTTTAACCTGAGGGAATCTGGGATAAACCCGATTTTCTATCCACCGAAACCATACACATAGTTTAATCCTTAAAATGTACTTGACCATACCCAGTTATTATACTGTTCTTTATTATGCCAATTATCTGACATAATTGAGAACGTTATCATAGATAATATAATAATTGAGAGCATAATTCCACATTACAGCTTTCGTTGACGAGACATCATATTGTCTTTTCTTTTGCGGTTCAATTTACTAATCAATCTTAAATCATCAACATAGAGTTGAACATTAACGATACGAACCTATTCCAAGGTTCCCTCGGCAGAAACTTATAGGAGCAAGGAAAGGTGCTTTTGGTGCTCCAGGTATTGCACAAGTGAGAAACCAAATTCTTCTTTTTCCAGCTCCTGAAAAATTCCTGGGTGAGGGCACCAAAATGCACTCTTACCCATTTTGAGATTGGGGGGGGGGGTGTCTAGTGCAATTTTTATTGTCCCAGAATTTTCTAAAATTTATGTGTCTGAAAAAAAAGATTTGGCTGCCGCCCCATTTTCATACACCCGCATTGGCACACAGCACCCTCGTTTAAGCCACCCCTGAAGCCACAAAGGAACCATGAATTGGGATACATAGTCGCGGGTAACAAAAGTTTGAGAACTGCCTTATAGACTACAAGTATAACAATAATTATTCTTTATCAATCATTATTCTTAGAATCGATGAAAATTCAGAATTAATGAAAGAAATAATTTCAGAGGTGAAATCCAATAGTAATTCACTGTGAGTGCGGGGTCCGGTGTGACCTCACCAGTCGCACACTCCACTAATGGTGGCCCCGTATAAACAAAATATATACAACTTGAAAAAAAAATCTGTAATATTCATTTTCTTCTCGTAGAATAGTCACCGCTGAGATTGAGGTTTCAAGCAGAACACGGAATTCAAAGTGTTTATGGGTAGTCCGTGATTCCGGCGAAGAAACATTGATTTTTATAAAGAAATGTACGAGTATAAGTATACACATAATACTGTATATACAGAAAAGAAAGAGGGGAAGTTTCCCCTCGAGTCTTTTGCGCGAATAGCCAAGAAGTCTTTTTGGGAAACGTGCACATAAAGACCATCCATTTTCCCACGAGAGCTATCAACGAACTGGAGTCAGAGGAGAGAGTGAGAGAGAGACTTATTACGGAACAGGGCCATGAATTTCACCCTCAAGTCAAGCTAATGGCGAATTCTTTTCTTCAAAGGAAAACTCTTTTCCACAAAGAATCGTCTCTCTCTTTTCTATCTTATGCAATACAAGAACCTTAATCTGATGTGGACAAACTCGCAGTATCCGAAACAACTGGTACTGTAGTTTGGTGTTGGTTGAAACCAAGTCCAGTCTCGTAATTCTGATGGAGCTATCTGCGATTGACGTCGGCTTTGAACAACGTGTGCTTTAAGACAAAAAGAGCTAAGGGGGGTAGAGGGAGATAGGAATACGTGTAAAGGAGTCCTTAATTTCAATGTTTGTATTGTATTGCACTCTTGGGAGCCATTGGAAGCCATACATCTCAGAACGTGATCAATTTTTGTTCTTTTCCTCCCTTCATCCCTGTTTTACGAGATACTGTACTTCAAACTGAGAGTGTTTAGTTAATTTAGTTTTCCTTTTTTTTTCTTCTTCGAGATTTTACTTCCACGCGAGAACACATTTGAGTACATTTTTTTCTATCTTTGGATTCAGTGGCGTTGTAAATATTTCACCAACACCTCTAAATGCATGGTGGGCTTTCAGAGAATACCTTTAAGCCAATTTTCTATCTTTGAATATAGTGTTTCTGTGAATATTCCATACACGTGATGGAAGAATTGCTCATAAAAAAAATTAAAAATAAATAAATAAATCAACCATTTCACACAAAAAAGTGTGATTTACACGAAAATACAAATCGTGGTGTGGAATTTGTTCCCCATAAATTTCAACATGAAGTTCAAAATTTCACTCAGAGACGGAGTTGTATTGTTTAAAATCAACATACGTGTAATTCGCAAAAAGACGACACATGCAAATATTATTTTTCGAGCTACTTTGCGATTTAACGTATAGTCGTCCCTTGTTGAATATAACGAAAAATATATATAATGAATTTTTTTATTTTATTTTATCTCAAAGAAAGCCATAGTTTGTTTCATACATTTGTTAGGGTATATTTGCTAATACAGTGTTTTACTGCATTACATTTTCATCAGTAACAACACTCTTTTATAGGGAGGAAATGAATAACAATTTTATTAATTGATTTAGTTGAAGAACTAATAGTTCCACAATTGGTTCTGTCATTTGGTAATAGTGAAGTATTCATACAGCTTTTATGTTTCAAACATACTGGCACTCAACAATGTATAAAAGGGATGCTACTGCAGTTAAGAGTTGGTGGTACTTTAACCCTTTCCGGCACGCTATCCTTTAAAGTTGTAATTTCACAAAAAAAAACTTTGTAGGCAAGTCTATTCAAGCCTAGAAGAGTGCGCAGGTATATTTTTGTAAAGATTGCACTTACCATTTCAATTTTTTTGGGTGTGCCCAACCTTGAATTCGTAACTAGATTCTAGGCAAGCTTCGAATGTAAAACGTAAACTTATACAGAATTAAAAGTTTAGTGTAAAACCAACAAAATAACATAGAATATTTTTCCCAGAAATCATTTTTTATATCCAAAAAAAAAATCTTTGAAATTTGAATACATTTCTTTGAAAAATAAACGTTTTCAAGAAATAAACGCAGGCCAAAAGTACGGATCGGCTTGTGTGGTGCTGTTATTCAGTGTTGATAAAGAAGGGTTCAAAGTAATCCCTAAACTAATTTTCAATTCATTTATTGTTTATTTTCAGTGTTTAAAAAGGGAATTTTTAGGTGCGCCCAGACTGGGCACACTGAGTCGGAAAGGGTTAAAGTACAGTCAGTACTGAAAGAGTTAAATGGTTCCCAATTATAATTTTCTCCTAGTTAAGACCTGAGGTGCATATATTTGTTCTTAACTCCAATGGTCCTAGTAAAAGTATCAGCTCAAATTAATTGATCAAATTTAAAAAATGAAATTTTATTTTTATAAGGGTCATTTCGACATGCAATAAACACAAATGAATAAAAAAATTGTTTTTAAATAGTCAGTTTTGGTTCTTGGGTGAAGAGGTTGTGACGTTGTTTTGAATAAATTAACGATATTTTTATACGAAACGTTTCTTGATCAAGAAAATATCGTTTCTAAATAGAAATGCTTTTCCGAAAAAATGCTTAAAAAATGAAAAAAAAAAAAAGTGCATTCTAAATGATTAATTTTCAAAACTTTATCGTATAATCTAAATAGTTAGGAATAAATATTCAGCTTCGTTTTCTTTTCGTGTAAAGTTACTCAATGTTATGTGGATTAAATTCTTCCCTTGAAATAATTTTTATAAACATTTTTAGTTCAAAGCAAAAAAAAAAGTAATAATAATTAATTAAGAAGGTATTATTTTTAGACCGTGCGAAAGAATTTTCTCCTCAAATTCCGTATTGAGCTGTTTATTTTATCAGGATTTACAAGCATCGAATCTGAAGAATTTTCTGTAAATTTATGAGTAACATATTAATCAGTTTAGGAATGTTCTCTTTTTGTATTCTCTTTTCTCGGTGAGAAATTTTTAATAAAATCTATCGTAAAACTTTACATTATACTGATGATATAACCATGAAAAATTATAAAAATGTATATTTTCAATATTAAATTCTGGGAATATAAAAATTCATAACAATAAGAAAGTAATAGAAGGAAAATATATATATTGATTACAAATATTCATGCATATAATTTTTATTAATATTTTACCGGAGATATTTCACTCAGAGCTCAGTAAGCGACACACTTACTAGAAATTCGTGTTAAAATTCACCGATATTAGAACATTAATCTGCACTTTATTCAAAACATAACCCGGGGTTAGTCTGCATGAAAGCAATTAGTGAAATGAGCTGCGGTAATATAACGAGAAATTTGAGATCCTTTGTAGTTATTATGCAAATTTGAAGGGGGAGGAAATTTATTGAAAGTTGTACAAGAGGGACGGAACACAGAAGAGTATGTAGCATTTTCTAAATGGCTATTAGTAATTTTCACCGCGGTGTGTTGTCCTTAGATATTTATACATCATAATTAGCCACAAATCCCTCTGCTTTTCTGACCGATATTAGCCAGAAATTTTTGAATACATTATTATGTACGTACTAATTAATATTTTTAATGAATATAGACTGTATTCGAAATCAGGGATGCTGGTGAGTCTCTAAAAATGCACGTATATATTACAGCCACAGTGAGGATTTGCGAGTTTCAGAAAATAGTGACAAGTGCTTATACTTATTCATCGTACTAATTGTCGCATGGTAACAGTAGAATGTGAAATTGGAGTGATAGGTGATTTGTTGACAATTCGGGAATTACAGATTAGGGGACGTTCAAGTATTCCGTCATCATCGATGGGGTGGGGGTTCCGATTTGCTGACTTTTGATGACAAGGGGGGGGAGGGGGGGTTTGGATAATGCTTACGTCATCAACCCCCCCTTTATGAAAATATGAGTTGGATTCAGAGGGGCAGAGTTGATGACGAAATTTTGCTGACAAAGGGGGGGGGGTCAGCGTTTTGCTAACAAGGGGGAGGGGGTTAAAAATGGCTAAAAATTTGCTTACGTAATACTTGAACGGCCCTTATATACATGAATACTTCACGTCTATTAAATTCAGTTTGCATATATACTGAAGGATTTTCTCTTGAATCTCGAACCGCATTGGTCAGCTGGGGTGCCATTTGACCGTGGTGGCCTTACATACCCCCTTCATCTAGTGTCGTCACCTACAAACGAAATTATGCATTATTGACATGGCGTTTGTGTAGGGTAATTCATTTAATGATTTTCTTTATAGAAAGAGATATCCGTGGAAATTCGCTTGCAAGGTTCTGACTGACCAATGTTACTAGAGTTACATACATACGTGCACCAAACCACCCCTCTCTTTTGCACGCACAAAAAATTTTGGTCGGATACTTTTTTTAACAAATCTTGTACCTTGAAAAACATCGGGATTTCTTAGTGTGGGTTATACAGTCGAATGCCGTTATAACGAACTCCAAGAGACCGGAAAAATCACTTCGTTAGAACGAAATTTCGTTAAAAAGGAATTCCAAGTTTTTGCATTGGTCCTATATAAACTTATGTGGGGTATTAAAAAAGTAGTGTTCGTTAAAACAAGATTTTAACTATAACGGGATTCGACTGTATAGGCCTCTGCGTATTATCTGCTGTTGTTTTTCTGAAAGGGAAAGAAGTGAAGTAAATATTTTTAAGCTTGATTTGTGATTCTCTTTTTTCAACGATAATAGTTGGCGTATGTAATGCGAGTAGAAAAAATTCGGATTTTTTTCTACAAAGACATGACTAACACTTCACTTCGATTCCTTAAAATTTGATTTTTAGAGAATGAGATTTGCAAATATTACAATAATATTATCGAAGAATTTTTAATCCATTTTGAATTACTGAAACCGTGTTATAATTGCATTTAGACATAGAAGTTTTGATAAATAAAAAAAAATTGATGCCGCTTTCCTAGCGTTTAATTAAAGTATCAATGTAAACATATACGATGACAAATTTATTCTAATTTTAGTAGAAAATAATTACCTGGTTCCAACCTCAAATATTTCACACTTTCAAATGTTCAATTTAATAAACTAAAGGGAAAAAGGACACATTCGAAGCATTTTATTCTTACGCAACACCACAATTTCTAGTAAAAAACAGTTGAGAAATTGGTTAAAAGGTAGTGAATACGTAATTTATACCGAACTAATTAGTTTCTGTGCAATTACTTCACATCATTAAGTGGAAAAAAATTGGAGCAGAAAAACTTCGAAGTGTTTTGAAAGTCGAAAAAAATGCAATTAACTGGGAAAATTTCGAGACATTGCTAATTATGTTCAAAAACATGAAAATGTGACGCAATCTTCCTAATTTCAAATTCAAAAAATATTTATATTTTATTTACGAAAATATAACCTAAATGCGTGGAATTTTCTTATCTGCACAATTAGATTTATTCCAGTGTTCTCGAAGCAAAGATCAAACTCCTGCGAGATATCAAGTGCGTCGCGGAACGTCGTTAGTACTTTAGATCAAGTGGGAATTGTTTGTGCGTGCGAGGCAATGTTTATGACCGAGGCCAAACTACCACAAAATGATCACCACAGACTGAATTGACGATCTATTACGAGGTTCGGATACTGACGCGGACTCGTAGTTTTGATAGATGAACGCCGACCGTTTGATTGAATAATGGCGCGAGAAGCCCGAGCGAGCGAATGATGCAGACCGACGTAGCGGTGTCGTGAAATGGACAGTCTACTGAATTGGCTCCGTTCCGAAATTCGGAATGCATACGAGTTATAGTGTGTCTATAGCAATAGAATAATGTATTGACAGTATCAGTGAAGATCAGGAAAGAGCGGAATCTATGATGCTTAGCGTATTTGCCAGCTTATTAAACGCACGCAAAAACGTGTAAGAAGCACCTCTTTGTTCTGTGAATATTATTGTACATTTTTTTCCTATATTCTACGAATAATACGTCGAAAAAAAAAACGGTTCTCGGTTAAATGCTCTCAAAATGGAAGTGTTTTAAATATGTATGTGTTCCCAAATTTTTGAAAGCCCCCAAGATTTCTTTGAAAAAACCTCGGAATGTCTTAGTGATTGTGTGATTAATTTTTAAAGTTGAATTGGCAGCATATAAATGTTAGTAGAACTGTGGTACTAGTATAGTAGAAAAATCAGTACATATTTCTCATTTTTTTCTACAAAAATGCCCTTATATTCCTTAAAAAAAATCATTTTATTCATTACTAAAATTTTCGCACACAGCCGAATTTTTACGCCGCCAAAAAATTTCCTCCTGGACCAATATCGGCTGATTTTCCCACAAGTTACCTAGGAAAGAGCTCTCGTCAGAGGCGGGAATCGAAAAAAACCGATCTATAAAAATTACGTTATATCAGAAACTCTGAAACGTCATTTAAAAATAGCGAAATATGCAAAGACATAGAAATCCGAGCCCCCTAATTATCACCAACCAATAGAGACAATAATTTTTTTGTCATGATACGTGTTATCCTCAGAAATGCATAGGCGTAAATTTTTATCCGTCCCATGGGCTCGAGCTCTCCCCCCCCCTCCCCCACAACATTTGCCACTATCTTCATAGTAACCCATGGAAATATTAACTTTGTCCCACCCTCCTAATAATTTTAAGCCCACACAATATTTCTAATAGCTTTATACCTACGGCTTGGGTAAATATTTTAATCATCGTGCATACGCACCTATGTTTAAAATGGAATTCGCAATCTCGATAACAAATTCACTTTGTTGCCCAGTAACCAGAGTAATTAGATAAATATTCTACTTTGAGAGAAGTATGGGCTTGAATTTGAGTCGTTTTCTGACTATTCCTCCAGAGCATAGAATGATCGCATGCCAGCAATCGAATTAAATGTTAATACAGATAACAACAAAATTCAACTCAGACTATTTTTCTGAGATTATTACGAGATCCCGAAGAACAGAATTTTTCTGGCTTTTTTGTATTTTGCAACAAGATTTGAAGAAGTAATGCATATTGCAAATATATTTTTGACATTTCATCACATTTCAACACTTCACATATTATTTATATACGCTCTTCTCCACCATTCGAAAATGCTTTATTAATATTTTCCGTCTACAGAGATTAGGGGGTCATTCAAATATCACGCCAGCATCCATGGGGGGGGGGTTCCATTTTGCTGACTTTTGATGACAAGGGGGAGGCAGGGGTTTGGATGATGCTTACGTCATCAACTTCCCTTTATAAGAATATGAAATATTCCTCATGAAATATTCCTAATAGTATCCTGAACTGCGGTTTGTGGGCACCTGAACCAACAATCTCCCTATTGATGTCTCCTGGAGAGTCACTTTAGTGACCTCTAAATGTTTCGGGGTTCTCTAAATGTTCCTTCATGTGATCTAGAAATGTGTTTGGGCCGCTTAAGTACTCTCGAACTGTGCCCCGCATCATTCAAGTGATCCTCAATTATGCCGCACATCACTTAAGTAATCTTGGAAGATGCCGGAGTTAACTTGAGTGATGTAAAGCCGCACTAGGGGTCACTAAAGTGCTCTAAAACTGTGCCAACTGTCACTCAAATAATTTCTAAATGTGCCAAGTATCGCTTAAGTGTTCTGGAACTGTGCCAACTGTCACTCAAATAATTCCTAAATGTGCCAGGTATCGCTTAAGTGTTCTGGAACTGTGTCGCGGGTCACTTAAGTGATTTGTGAATGTGCCACGGACCTATTTGTATGATCTGAAAATGTGCCCCACGGGCAGCCTAATTACTCTGGAATGGGTCACCGAAGCGATCTGTAAATGTGTCGCTGAGTTCATTTATACAAAATTAGGTTTGAGGGGGCAGGCCACATCAGATAACCCTCCGAACCACATTTGGTCCACGGGCCAAGGACTTTTAATTATATGACTTGGAGAGTGAGTGACAATGAATTTCTTAAAAGGGAAATTTGAGTTCTTAGCCTTTGAATAGCATTGAAATATTAACAGAAATTGATTATAATAACATATAAAGGTATTTTCTTTAGCAATTTTGATTAATTTTTTTCTGCATTTAAAAAAATGATTTTTTTAATCGTTTGGGGGGGGGGCAGGAGACCTCCTATATCCCCCCTCTCCGTTTACAGTCTCTGATCCCCACCAATACGTGATGGAGGTAGAGGGGCAGAGATGACGAAATTTTGCTGACGGGTGGGGGGCGGGGGGTCAAAAGTGAATGAGAATAAATTGCTGACGTAATACTTGAACGGCCCCTCATTTCTTCCCGAATTACGAAAATTCGAACGTCAAAATTCAAAATTCCAAAAAATTCCAATCCAAAAATGAGGAAAACATTTGCGCTATATTTACAACTTAATATCGTCTATTCACATTTCCTTCGATTTGCTGACATGTTATTTCGCAAATACAATCAATTTTCAAAATTAAATGACGATTTATTTTTCATGTTTCTAGAAATAGTATAATGTGTTTTTTATAGAGGGAAAAATTATTTGATTTTCCAAAATTTTACCTAATAAAAATTGTATATATGCAATTATAAATTTGGGGGGGGCCTCCTCAAAACATGGGACACTAGGCAAATGCCCATGATCATGGGCAATTGAAATCGGGCCTTGATGACACCCCTTCTCAAAATAAAGTCACCCTCTTCCCTTTCCGCAACGTCGTCTAATAAAGTGATTTTAAACCCTCGCTTTGACCGCGGAAAGCGGATAGGTCAAAGCAACTCTTGCCCAGCTCAAATCTTTCGCGATGGAGTTAATTGCACTAACTAGTATTATACACCCACACTGAGTTGGCCTCTGGCTACGTCATGAAACGTCACGAGGGGTGATTCCATTCATCTTCTTTCGGTAAAAAGATCACGGGGAAAAAGGAGCAGGTTGGTATTTTCCTCTATTTTAGTGAGTTTCTTTCCCCAGTTTCCCCTCCTTGGAAAATGAACCCTCCCTTCGCGCGTCAAGGTCAGAGGCCAACTAAGTATGGGCATACAATAACCATTAATTCCATAATTTCACTGATCAGTAATTAATTTAGTAGGCAAATAACTTCATATATATACGTTTCAAATTCAAATAATGCTGCCCCACGAGGTGGCAGAAAAAAAAAATGCCCATAATAGATATGGATATCAAAAAGTTACAGTATTTAAAAATTCAGCGTCCCAAAATGATACCACTACTTAATCGTACATGCACTTCGTACACATTCCTCTGTGAAACTTCTATCGAATTGCTACTGTCGGACCCAGTATTATGTGTGTGTGTGTGTGTGTATGTGTATGTGTGCGTAGCCCTAACGTGTTTATGCTGTCAGAGTCTTGCTTGTTTCCATGTTCTGCTGGTGCTGCCATCTGGCATCCGTATTTTCAAGTCAAAATTTCCCCATTATAATGCCAATTTTCATTAAAAAAATAAAAATAAAAATGTGGGAAATATACAATGCATTGCTATAAGAAATTGAGGTTGTTTTTACCTTAGTATGAACAGCTTCTCACAATCCCAGTTAATCTACATATCCCCATATTAGCTGATTTCTTTTTTAAACGCGTCAATTGTGGTAAAATGCAAGACACCCGCGGATATAAGCTATTCCATGTATTCACAACCCAGTCTGAGAAATATTTCCTGCAACACTCCAACCTAGAGTTGTCCCTTGCCAATCGATACCGGTGTCTGTCTTGGTCAAAACGCTTTTCAGATTGATGGTGCATTAATAACTCGTGATCCATCCTATCCACCATGTCGAAAACTTTGAACACTTCAATCATATCCACCCGATACACGCGTTTTTCTAATGTAAACATGTTCAAAATTCCAAGTCCCTCTTCATAGTTTAAGCCCCCTTGTTCCAGCAAGAGCACGCGTGGCTCTTCATTGCACTCCCTCGACTCTAAATCAAAGGCTTCAATAGTTTTTCGACAAATTGGAAATTTTCTTGAATATGAAAGATTTTGTTATTGAATTCAAACATCTTACTAGATAATACTTTTGATAGGAAAACGTCTTCAAAAACTTTCATATTTATTATTGAAGAGTCTTCATACAGAATATAATCGATATGACTCTATGCAGATGAAGAATCAATTGAAACTCATATCTTGAAAGCTAAGACGTGCATTGTTTGGCAAAAATATCCTTGGTATCTGATTTCAAGTTGTCTTCTGAGATAAACCCAGACGTCGAAGCAATTCGACGTAATGATCATAGCTAGAATTGATATCGTAGCAGAGGGTCAAAATACTGAGGAAGACCGATAAGCTCTTGGTATTGTAGAAAAGAATTTACGGAAAATTTACCTACAACAATTCAGCACCACGCAATTCAGCGCTGGGCAAATGAATGAGCAAGTGAATGAACATGTGACCGAGTGAGGGACCAAGTGAGTGGGTAAGTGAGCGATTGAGTGAACCTATGAGTAAATCGGTAAATGGGCGAGTGGATGAGTGGCCAAGTGAGTGGAAGAGTGACAGAGTGAGTCACCAAGTGAGCGATCAAGTGAGTCAGTTACCATATGAGTGAGAGTCAATTACCATAAGAGTGAGTGAGTCACCAAGTAAGCGACTAAGTGAGTCAGTTACCATATGAGTGAGTGAGTGACTTACACTAATTTAATAACTTACTCTTCTACTCAATCACTCATCTGCTCAATCACTCTCTCATTTGTTCACTCACTCTTTCATTTGCTCACTCACTCTATTATTTGCTCACTCACTCTCTTATTTGCTCACTCACTCTCAATCATTCATTTTCTCACTTACTCACTCACCTGCGTATCAACTCACACATTCACTATATGTGACTTTGTCTGTGAATTTCTCTAACTAGATGAATCGTCATATCGGTGAATTGCCTGGCGTTGAATTGTTGTCGGTGAATTTCCGCACACTGTGGAAAAGAAACATTTATAAAAGGAATGGTGTTGAACTGTGAGGGTGTTATATTCATAGTGATCATGCACCAGATATGAATATGGATATGACTATTGATCAAGTCTCTGAAGAAAATGAGAAATTTCTGGAGGGAAAAAAACACCGGAAAAGGAAAATTAAAAAGCAGGCACGTGCGTGACCATAATGGCATAAGGTAAGTTTATACACACATCAATAGATATAATACGAGAGACTCATCGATCTGTTCTCGGATCATTTATCACCATCAATGGCTGGATGAATGGCCTAATCGATTGCTCCTGAGAGAGGGAGAGAGACAGAGGGAAAGCACACACACACCCCGCATAGTTCATTGCAAATTCCTCTAAATACCTGACTGAATATATATAGCGCGTGTACATTCTGATGTAATAGAAATCATTCGCATATAAGGATATATCGGCGATTCATTCCTTTTCCAGGTATTCGTGTATCCACCGTGTTCAACATCTAATGCCGACACGTGTTTATTTAGGCCTATAAAGAGATTAGCGGTTTGTTTGCTTGTCCTTTTTCGTTAGCATCGATCGATCGATACGAGAATTAATTGGCAGCCGAACAATGAAACAAACCGTAGCCATTGTGTTGCAATAGGTTGGGGGGGCGAACAATATATACACGGCAAGATATGCTGTATCTTGCAAACATATTCATCGGCGATAAAGTGCTTTCGATCCTGTTCGTTCTCGTTATAGACTATTTAGTTTTCTAAGAATATCACGCTTCTGAAATAATTGTAGTGCAATTATAATCAAACTGAATATTTCCATTTATATCTTGTTTGTAATAAAAAACAAACATTATTCTATTGAAGGTTAGAAGTCTCCGGAATGTTTACCAGATGAGATTTACGATTAACAGTTGAAAATCTACATGAATTATATAAGCTGATTATACGAACATTTATACCGTTCCGTAACATTTAAACCGAACCGTTCGTTTATTCCACGAAATATTCACTGAACATTCACATGCATTGACCTGAACACAATTCGAACTGGAAACTAATCCTCTAGTGGAAAATCCTAAAATATCTTGATACAAAAAAATAGACCCCATTAACAATGATCTCAACTTCGTCAGTATAATTACTGAATTGTTTTATTGTGTAGTACAATTGAAGATAATAATAAATAATAATACCTAATAAACTATTGGTCTAAAAGAGAGAGAGAGAGACAACAAATTTTTAGTTAATTTTTTTAAATCTATTTTCAATTACACACACATACATTTTTCATCTATATTTTTACTTAACAATTTTATTTATTTTGAGTTAATTTTTTCAAATGAATTTTAATCGATTCATTTTGTTGTACCGTTTTCTTAATCCATTTTGGGCAAATTTTATTCATCTATTCTGAGTTAATTTTTTTATGTATTCAATTAGAAAAATCCAATTTATTTTTAGCTAAATTTAAATCTATTTAATGTTAAGTAAGTTTTTCCCCTTTTTTTGGTGAATTTTTTAAAAATCTATTTCTATTTAAATGTGATGATCTGAACGTAGTTAAATTAACTGAGGCATTTTTAAAAGAATGTTCAATAATGAATGCATAACAGTGAAATTCACTATATATTTTTATATATAAAAATACTAAATTTATGACGTAGACTCCCGCTAGTATCACTCACATACGCTGATAAAAAAAATTTCCGTGATTGAAATCTCGAACATTACAAGTCAAATAAAACTTTTAGTCCCGAAATTTTTTTTTTGAAGAATGCCATAAACGTCAAAATTTATCTTCCAAGTCTTGGGCAAAAAAAGGGAGAGGAGAAATCGATGTGAATTCCGTATTTAAAGACGGTTTTTACACACGTAAAATAAGAGTAGAGGAGTAATAAATCCCAATGACATATCACTGAGGTAGAAACCGCGAAACCTTTAATTTTCTTCTCGATTTGAAAACCGGAAATTTAAATTTGAAAAATCTAAAAATCTAAATTTGGCATGTGGTTTTCAGATGAAAAAAAAGAAAAGAAAAGGGAATAGTTTCATTTTTGCTTTCTTTTTATGAGTCTCTCGCCGTTAGTAGGTATTGCAATGTTAAATCACCGTAATGAGTTTCGTTCCCTCTCCAGCTTCTCATATCATTCATTGACTTGGGAGTTGGACGTGAGGCAATAAAATCGAGAGATCGTCATCAACATTTTCGTCTTCCATTCCTTTTGTATATATATATACATACAATATATATATATATACAAACCCCTTGGTGGGATGCCAATCTCAATAACAGCTAAAAACGAAAAGCAATATCGGAAATTCCCAAGACAGAATGTGCCACATTCGATGGAAATGAAACATCAACCAAAAGTAAAAACAGTTCGGGTATGAAAGGGGAAAAAAAAGATATTAATATATGGGGGAAAAAAGGTATTCCTTAATATTTATTTCTTTTCAGACTCTTTTACGTGGTACATTAATGGCATTTCGTACGGGCATTGAAAAAAAAAAAATTACAGAAAAAAATGTACAGTGCTCATCATAAAAACTAATTTATACATATTTTTTTATAACCATGTTATAGATGTCATTAAGTAATTATCTTCATTAACTGATAATGGTTAGATACTCGGAGGATGATTAAATTTAGTGGATATACTTCGGCAATTTTTTTTTTTTTTGCTTCTTTTCAATGAAAATGCAAAATTTTAATTAGTCCAATATAAAAAAAAATGGGTTCCCGTCATTTTTCTGGTAATGAACACAATAATAATAGTTTATTTAATTTATAAGAAGAATGTGGGTTCATATTTTGTTCTTTTAGTTAAATTTATTTATTTAGTAGATCTTGACGTAGAGAATAGACGTAGTGTATTCATGTAGTAGCATCTATTGTATCTTGACAATATAAATCGAAGGATTTGATCAAATAAGTGATGGTTTCATGCAACGTTTTTGTGCAATTAACTCAAATATTCCGCGAGCTGATTGACCAATTAGAACAGTTTCCAGAATTTTCTTGGCCTATAGCCCCTTCTTCAGAAAAAGAAAACTGCGTATCATTTCGTTAAATTTACCATCGAATCACGAGGCAACGAAGTTTTTATTTGATACATTTGCATCACGCTCTAAATACGTTACTCGATTCGTTAATCCCACGAGCTCAAATCACAGCCGGTCGGTGTCCCCACGGAACCCAGTTGATCAGAGAACTTCTGAACTGAGATCTTTGGCTGAACCCTAGCTAGATTTTGACGAGCACTTCTAAAGTGAACTGACCGTATGGAAAAACAAAACCATTAGAGTTCTATTAGAGAAATTAACACTCAGTGATTAGATCAACGAGTAAAATAGAATGTCAAACGTCACGAGGGGCCTAGCTTTCGGTGAAACTGCGTTCCTCCAAATAACGCTGACTATGAAACAAAATTTTGCTTATAAATGATTTTTTTTTTAAATAATACGACACTATACAGGGTGTATAGGTGTACAGTATTTTAATGGCGAACCACGTTGATTCCAGAGGCACACTTCAAGTTGTTGCCCTGTCTCTTCTGATGCCAACGAAAAAATTCCAAGTTTCTAAGTGAATATTCGCTAATTTTTCGAATTCAACAAAAAAAACGGGGAAAATTTTGGATAAAACAGCATAAACTAACGGAAAACGTCTCTTCTACTTATTTTATGCTGTTCTTTCCCAATTTTCCTACACGTTGAAGGAAATTTTCAAAATATTTAGCCCCAATCAAGGAGAAGGAAAATGATTCGTTTTCACGTTTCTTTGATTTAAGTTTGTTTCTTTCATGAGTCGGTCAGTAAGTCGCTATATTGGTTACCTTGGTAACGGTTGGTATGTCCCTCAAAGAAAGAGGGAGATATCACGTGGGAGCTAAAAAGCCTCATTGGAGTCAGCTTATTCAAAATTGTTCTTCATAGTAAAATTAACGCAATTTTAATTACAGCAATCTGAGATTGTGCTGGAAACTGGTACATACTTTTGAACAAATACGTAATCTAACTTGCAAGAGGACATAAATCAAATTACCATAGTTTCGTTAGATGTGCTACATCCAGAAAAATTGCAGGAGAACAAAAAAATTGTTGGTGAGGCTATAAAAATGTTTTCTGACAATACAGGGAATTCTAACCCAATGGAGTGAATAATGAGAATTGTGTCTGCGACAGAGTATCCGTTAATGAAAGGTTCGAAATATTTACTTTGGTTGGTTTTTTTTTTTTTTTTTTGTGGGAAATTAATATTTGCCTGTGTGTGTGTAAAACTTAGGTACAAATGTACGAAGATACTATGAAATCAACATCCATTTCATGTATTAAAATTGGTCAATATCTGAAAAAACCTGTAGCTCTTAACTAAGGTCCCTGAGGGGGTTAATTTTGCCCTTACAGGGGGCCCGTTAGCTGGTTTTTCCATTACTACACGCTTAATATTATTCTGTAAAGGGTTCTATGACTTTCTATCTCAGTGATAGCGGGGGGGGGGGGGGTGTCTCTGACATTCGTTTTACTGGCACCAAAGTGTTTGTGAACACACATAAACCGATGTGCGTGTTAGTTTTAAATTTTGTCTCCGAGAAACTCTTTTATATGAACGTTGGGTATTTATGATGAATATTTCACGTTTTGTTCTCGGTGTAAAGACTAAAAAATTTCCGATGAATGTTCTTGGGGTTTTAATTCATGTCTGTGTTTCACAGAATGTTTTTTAATGGGTACATTGGATTTATTTTCTATGACTTTGCATACTGATACTAAATTATTTACAGTAAAACCCCACTGTTTTCGCCTTTGGGGCAAAAAAATTGTGCATTAAAATGTGGGTTCTTATTGGGGGTGTATGAAAGATTGACATTCGGAGGGGGCACAAAAATTTTTCCGCCAAGTATTTTTGAGGTACCACCGTTTAAAAATCATTCCAATTAACAGAAATTGGTTTATATAGCACATATAGAGGGTATTTTCTTTTGACGTTGCAATTTTTTCACCGAAATTTTTTTTAATTTATGGTTGGCTTGGGAGGGAAGGACGGGTTTTGTGAGCGCACACCTCTCTGGTTTCTATTGAAACTTTCCGAATTCAAATTAAACATTATTTTTGCCCGATAAAGGAAGGGTGTTCGTTAATTATGTGCTGTTTCACTGTATTTAAATTCTGTGTCTGCAAAGTAAAAATCTTTTTGATAGTTTTTGTTATCGAACAAAGTGTAGCAACCAAATAGACACTCAGTAAACAATGAGACCCCCTTTTCTTCAGGAGTTCATATTCCTTTATTTTTGGCTTCTAGTGAGAAGTTGGATCTCTGCATTTATGTAAATTAAATTGAGAGCTGATTCTAATGGATACAAAGTAAAGAAATTTTAAGGAAAGTTCCATTGAAACTAATTTTGTTTTATTCCAAAACTGTCGAAATAGATTGACAATATTTTTGCTAAAAGATGGTGTTTCTTCCCACTTATGAAACAAATTTACTTTCGATTTTTGTCTGTGTGTTTATGAGCATCTTTGAAACGAACAAGAACGTTTGTAGCATTAACACTAGTTAGGGGTTTGAACCTGAATTCTCAGCAATCATTTTCAAATTCATCGCTTTCTCAGAAGTTGCAATTTTCACTAAAGTTTAACGGAATGAACTTTACAGCACTCCCTTAATTCAATTTATGCATCGGAAACTACGTAATACACTCTTCATACACATGAAATTCAACCGGGTTCTCGAAAATATCTCTCATCAAAATATTCCATTACTCTCCTTGTAGAAAATATTGTCAAAGTATTTCATAAATAATTCAATACTACAAAAAAAAAATCTTTTCAAATGAATACAATGAGAATCCTTCGTCGTCACTGACGATATACTACATACAAACTGTATATTTCCGAGCAATATATTCAACGATCGATTCCTCGATCTACTCACACAAAGGTATATCAATTCCCAATGGAATAACGTCTAAACGTATGTTCATTTCTGTTTTATTTTTCCAATATAGAGAAGTAAAATTTTATCTTATATTTTTCCTCTCTACGAGTTTTGAAGTGACATCTAGAATTTTATAAATTTATGAAGAGAATGCAATAACAAGGAATATAAAGAAGGAAACAGTAAAAGAAATCGTGTACAATATTTCTAGGTATGAGTAATATTCGTTTTCCCTCAAGGGAGAAAATTTTTTTTTGAGATTTAAAAGCGGGAATATAAGAAATTATAAATAAGAAGAGAGGAAGAAATGGGAATAAATCCTTTTGTCGAGGGAAAAACATGGCATTAATATTAGTTTCGGTATCTCTGTCTCTCTCTCTCTCTCTCCCTATAGGGAAAATTCAAAAACTATCTATCTTACATGCAAACACATCTACTTAATTCATATGCCATTCCAAAAAGGACGCAATTTATTTCTCGCTATTGACGTCAGATTGGGAAGCTGTGGAAACTTTCGGTGACGTTTTTCACTGGAAAATATCACTGGAAATACACCATCCATGAATCGTGGGTGTTTTTTTAATTCCTTTCTTGGAAGTATATCCCCCCCCCCCCTCTGTGGATACATAGAAAATTTGAGATAAGGGAATACGAAGATAAAACACGCATCTGTGTGTGTGTAAGCACAATGGCGAATGACGTTAATATTTTTTGGGGAATTTATCAAGAAAAATTAATCATTCGCGTTGCCATAGTTCATGCACAAAAGATACGTTTTGTATAAAGTCAGAAATTCCTGGGTTTTTTTTTGTTTTTTGTCATTTGCTTTTGTTCGTTGAAGCTAAATTTGGGTATTTCAGCGGAATGAAAGGATTACGTAGCATATTTTTCATTTCATAACTGAACCTTTCCTGTATTTTCTGTTATTTTTGCGGATCTCTGCGTAATTGATAGATGAAATTAAATACGTTTAGAACAGAAAACAAATGGGACAAATGGATATGAAATTATCCGAATGTAATGAATACAATTAAAGTATATTTATCATAGGTTAGGCTAAGGGAGGTTTCTTTTCATTAGAGATTTTCTCGAGGTATACCATTGAATAATAAATGATAATTATTCTAAGAAAAATAGTTCTTTCTTAAAACTGATTCAAGGATTTTATTATGTGACTTTGGAAAAACCTTTTTCTATGCCATTCATATGCCATTCCAGAAAGAACGCAATCTATTTCTCGCTATTAACGTCAGATTGGGAGGCTATGGAAACTTCCGCTGATGTTTTTCACTGGAAAAAAAAAATCGCAGAAAATGCATCAGCGATGAATCGTGTTTTTTTTTTAATTCCTTTCATGGAAGTATATACCGCTCTGAATACACAGAAAATTTTATAGAAGCGAATACGAAGAGATAAAACATGCATCTGTGTCTGTTCGGACAATGGCGAATGACGTTAATATTTTTTGGTGAATTTAGTAAGGAAAATTAACCATTTTCCCGTTGTCATAGTTCATGCATAAAAACACGCTTTTAATTAGAGATTGTCTCGAGGCATATCATTGAATAATAAATGATAACTGTTCTGAAAAAAATAGTTCTTCCTTAAAATTGTTTCAAAGGTTATTTTCAAAGGTTTGTTGTTATGTAACTTGGGGGGAAATCTTTTCCTATGCACTCAACTTCCAAAAGCACTGGTATATCATTTTAGTACATGGCATGCGAAATCGTGTAAGTATTTTGCAGAAAACTTGCTCTATAAATTCAGAAGTGTTATCTGTGTTGATCTATTCCATAATGTGTTGCACAGAATCCTATCTCTGCTCTATATGGTTGGTGGCTTAGATGGCCAGTACAAGACCTCAAACTAAGTGTCTCGTAAACAAATCAGCAACTCTAGACTTGCCAGATGACATATCTTTTCAGGAAAAAGACGAATCTGATGGAATGAATGCAGTACATCTAACCCAGTTTTTCTCAACCTATGATCAGTGGGCCATAAGTGGTCCGCGACGATAATATAGGAGGTGATCCGCAAGCAGACTTGATAAAATTTACTCTAATAAAACTTAATTCTAACTGAATGAAAAATTATTCAACCTTTGTTATATTGATGTTAGATTTTTTCTGTATGCTTTTGAACAAATATTATACCTTCATACTTGGATTCAACATACATCATGGTGGAAAATGTCAGGAACTGCGATCCTACGGGATACGATAAATACAGGGTATCAGTAAATTTAGTCAAAAAATTCAGTCCATTGCTTCAAATGCAATTTTCTAATTTCTGCTGAAATTACTCCGAGGTGGGGGGGGGGATGAAGGGCTGACACAAACAGCAGCAAACAGTAATGTATTTCACTGGGAAAAAAATATTCAAATGATTAGATGGCCATATTTCATTGAGAAAAATATATTAAACTGTGATCTTTTTAAATAGAATAAATTACGAGACATCGTCAATTGTCATCAAAAACGTTGCCAGAAATGGGTACAATCACCAATTGTTATTGACCCCTTAGGCGGCAATGACGAGATAAAAGCCTGTTACTTCAACATAGACAAGCCCAGATGTTTTGTAAAGTTTTTCTAAATAGAAAACTTTTCCTTACACCCTTAGTTTTCACCTGCTGAAAATCGGAAGAAAGCCTGCTTGGAGGGGTGTTTATTGATTTCTAACGTATATGTGCTTAAACGAATAAAAATTTCTGAAAAATTTCGAAAAAACGTCAAACACCTAAAAATATGTAAGATGAATATTTATTGTAATAATTATCATAATATAATTTATATATTATGAATATATATGAAAACACTGTGTATTCAACATCTGAATAAATATTACAAACTCAATATTTATTGTGTCAAAAAAAATCGAAACAACCAAAATTAAAGGAATGTCCCGTAATGTGGGACACAAGTGGGTCCGTCAAACTGTTTCAGACTTCAGAATGGTTGAGGAACGTTGATTAAGCAACACACAATCCATTATTTTAATAAGAACTCGGAAGAAGGGGTAACGATCCGTTACATTTCTAGATACTTATTCGTAAAAGAGCCTAAAATGATATTACAGTATTTTTATTTTTATTTTTCAAAACAAGGCTTTGAAGTATATATGATAATAAGCTTCTACGAGTTTAAATTTTTTGCTTCTGTGATTCGTTTGACAGTGTTTATTTCAGTTCTTTATTTCAAGTGACGTTATTCAATGTTTTGAAATCACACTTGCAACATTTCCAAGTCTCTAAGAATAGAATCAATGGGAAAAGTTTGTTTTCCTCGTTGGAATCAAGCCAGATTATTTTACTGGAAGAAAACGGTGGCTTTTTAGACTGGAAGACGTCATAGATACTTTTCCTGTGTGTTTCATATTCCTTCATTTAAGTGAAAGCTTAGTGGGAGATCAAAGTGGAAAAACGATTCTCTTTTCTGTATTCTAAAGACTAAAAGATTCGTAGGAAATTTTGATATTTTTCAATAAAAGCTGTCTACTGAGGGCATTTAACCCTCTATGGCTCTATACATACTTGAATATGCATATAAATATTTAGTCAAAAACCCATTATATTGATATTTTTTCTCAAATTTCCTGGTATTTTAGAAAGTATATCTCTTAGTGTCATTTCAATGTACAAAACAGAGCTGTATTGTTACAATACTTCTTTATACAAGATATACAGAAGACTGGATGTTGTGAAGATATTTATTATTTGAGATGTTAATTTTTTAAGGAAGGAAAAAACTCATCTCTGCCTCTACCGGGAGTTTAGATGAGTTTTTTCCTTCCTTAAAAAATTAACATCTCAAATAATAAATATCTTCACAACATCCAGTCTTCTGTATATCTTGTATTAACAAGTGGAAAGCGACATTCATGTCATAATACTTCTTTATCTAAAATGAGTTGGTTCCTTGCCGGTGTCATTTTTTGAGAGCTGCTGAAAATATACGTGTTCAAAGCTTTATAAAATGGCACCAAATTGAAGGAATAGGAAACAAAATTCAAGGTCAAAACTTTTCAACTTTGCTGAGCAAGATTTTATTTATTTATAGACAGCATTGAAACAAAAGCAAACTGTATATTTTAACCTTAATTAACTACTTTTTTTTTTATCTAATAAAAAAATACACTCCAAGCCACACGTGATCAAACCCTGACCCGCGAGCCAAATGTGACCCCCGGAGTAATCTGATGTGGCCAGCGACCTCGAACTTAATTTTGTAAAAATGAACTAATTGGCATATAAACATATCACTTAAGTAACCCGTGGTAAAGTTCCATATCGCTTAAGTGGTCAGTAGCACATTCGCAAATCCCTTGATTGACCCGCAACAGATTCTCAGTCAATGACTCGCGGCAAATTTACACATCACTTGAGTAACATGCTGCACATTTCCAGAGTACTTGAATGGCCCACAGTGAATTATCATATTACTCAATTGGCCCGCGGCACATTCCTAAATCACTTAATTTACCCGCGCGCATTCCTAAATCACTTAATTGGCCCCTCTATACATTTACAGATTACCTATAAGCCACTCGCTCCATATCACTCAAGCGATACGTGCTGCATTTACAGGTGACTCAAACGACCAGCGCCGCCGTTCCAGATCACTTAACTAACTGATCCGCGACACGTTCTCAAACCAATGAGCTGACCTGCACTCACCTAAAGGCTGAGTACCCTCGCTCTAATTAATGAAATTGCTGTGCTGATGTATTGTTTTAATTATTAAAAATATGCTAACAGCACACAATTGCATCCATTTTTGTAAATATTAATAATGATAATACTTCAAAACGTTTTGATGGGGATATGAAACATAGATGATCGATATTAATACAATCCTACTCTGCATTCGTCAGAGAAATGAATATAAGAATTTTCACTATAAAATACAAAATTTGTCACAAAATATTATTGAATTTTTGAAGTGGTTGGCATTAAATCAATACAATCTTCCAGGCCTCTCGTCGATGAATCGAGAGCCCTTTAATTATAACTCACAATAGGCGATTTTCTATTTTTTACACTCATCGAGCTTTCCTGTCTCTCTTTTTTTGTCCATCTTGTGTAAACTATGATAAATAGTTTTCCCATAGGTTCAATTACTCCAAAGAAGAGACGTCTGTAAACTCCATCCCACAAAATCAATCAAACATCAAGCGGAAGTGACAGGCGATGTTGAAGCGGATTCAGAAAACCGATAAAATGGAATAATAAGGAAAAAGAGAGAGAAAAAAAATGGCGTTAGATAGAAAATGGACAACTTTGTGTGTGGGGTCATAGGATATTTTTTTTTTTGTCCCATCTCTTGACAACTTTCTTGAAGATGGAGGGACATGTTCTGGAAAATACACGCATCTTTTTGCTCCTGGTCTTCTTTTTGAAACCAATTCCCTGCGAATGTGTCTTTCATGTAGCAGATGGTGTGTCTTTATTTATTTCTTTTCCCAACGATTTTTAATGTGTCTTTTTCTCGGAATGGACAAGATCATCAACGTTTTCTGTTCATGAGGAAGACACATCTCGAAATGACTTTTTCTCGTTTCAGAGATTCTTCGGCTATACTCATCTAACGATACACACGCAGGACAGAGATTTTTGACGTTCAAACAGTTAAAAAAATGAATCGTTTGAAGGACGATGTACATGGATGTATTGATGTTAAAATATTTACTAAAAATTTCCAATACTTAAATTATCATATAGATCCTCGTTAAATCAATTTCGATATTTTTCGTTTTGAAATTTAATTATAAGATGCAATTCTATATAGGATGTTATTCTAGGGTGTTTTTTTTTCTAAGTTTTTCTCCCTAGAAAACTGAACATTTAGCTCTGAATCTGATTATTATTCACAATAACCAGTAATTTTGAATAATCAACGACCATTTTTTGTGAGTTTGATAAATTTCTATAAATTTATCACTTTTACCGGTGATTATAAATAGCATCCAAGCGAATTTGGTGTATTTGATATATATATTTTTTAAATATCACTTTTACCGTCAGCCATGTATGTCATCTAAACGTCGTTGGTAAATATGATATAAATCTCGTACAAAATTCATCGCATTTGTCGGTTATTACTCATAATCACCATTTTATATTGGTTAGTATGGTGAATTGGTCCTGTTGCCGCGATAAGAATTTTTATTAAGATGACTGTAGTTGTAGTCTGAATTGGATATAGTGAACTCTGATTTAACGATTTTTCCCGAACACCCCTCCCCGATATAACATCATAAATGAGCTCCTATGCGGCAGAGCTCGTTATATACACGTAAATCGGACGTGCATATAATGAACATACTGTGTATACTATTTAACAAATTTTACAATTTACCCCGATATAACAAAGTCTCCTTTAACAAATTTTACAATAATACCCCGATATAATGATCTCTCATTCAGTAAATTGCACGATCATACTCCGACATAACGAACTCTTATTTAACACATTCTTTCATTATACGTAATTTTACACGTTTTTTTTTTTTTTTGCCTTTGCGATCAGATCCCCCAGTAAAACAAACTCGTATTTAATTAATTATAAAATTTAACCCTGATATAATTAACTCATATTTGATGAATTCCACAATCGATCCTCACTATAGCAAATTCTTATTTAACAAATCTTTCGCTTTTATTCCGATAAAACCAATCCTCATATAACAACCTTAATGCTCTATAACAATAGACGCTTAGGTGTTATATATAATCACCGGCAAAATTGATAATTTTTTTTCATTTAACAACCAATGACTCTTGGATATTATGCATAATCACTGGTAAAATTTATCATACTTACCAAGACAATTGGTGGCTATGCACAATAACCGATTTTTCACATTGAAAATGTAACATATCCATAGAATTGTTATTTTCTAAGTCATTTGCAGTATTTAAGAAACAATAATGCCCGGTAGATATTAATTATGCCTTAAACTACTCAGAGAATTCATGGTCGAATTGCCTCTTCGCCGTCTTCGGTACAAAATGGAAAATCTGTTTACACAATAGAAGTTCTATCAATGCCATCGTGATAAAAATGAGATTAAAATTTAATCTGGGATGGAAAATATTACTTTAATGAAACAAAGTGTCATATTCTCGTTATCCTAAAATCTTACGAAAAATATACATACTATGTATATATTTTTTAATAATTATATGTGAGTGAAATCCCTTGCATTCAACAGTTCCTTTCATTTCGCCAAGGAGATTATCTGAAAGTTATTTGAAACCTTTTCTAATATATAATTATAGATTATTTTTTATAAATGTTTTCGCAAACCTTATTTAAATAAATGTAAAATAGAAAAAAACATGTTGAAAATAATTTAATGAGTTTGGTGAATGTATCTGAGAGGCTTCGTGTAAGAAAATTAAAATGTCTTAATCTCTGCAGGAGCTGGAATTTAAAACACCATATACAGTCAAACCTCGTTAGTGCGTCACCTGGTTGACACGTCACTCCGCTTACCGGATCATTTTTTGGAAGTCCCAATTATCTTCATGCAGGAATTGGCACAGCTATGGCTTACTCCGTTTAACGAGTCACTCCGCTTATCAAGTCATATTTTTGCTCTCCCAAGACTGACTCATTAAGGATGTTTGATTGTAATCATACTACGAGTTTCTCTTAGAAAACTCATCTACGGAAAAATTAATTGAACGAAATTATGTTTCTGAATATATAGTCACTTCAGTGAATATAGTCACTTCATAGCTCTTTCGGTTTCATTTGTGTTGAAATAAATTCGAAGCTCTATCGCTATAGTCTGCAAGATTACTCTCTTTTCGATTATCATTCACGGCGTTGTGTAACATCATCTGTAACTTCTGCTCCAAGAAAGGCCACAAAGCTTTAGCGTGCTGGAAGAGGAGGGCTGACCGATAAGCTGAAGCTCCGAAGCACTAAGATTCGATGGCTGCACAGGATCCACAGACTGCGCTGAACCAGGTTTACCGAACACAGTGGTGCCTGGATAGTGGAGCCACGTCACACATATGCAACGACGAGAAACTGTTTTGTGAAATCAACAAGCAATCGAACTCGTTCGTGAAGCTGGCTGTCGATAAATCTGCCGAGGTGACGAGAAAAGGAACCGTTCGCATCAGGGTGCCAGATGAACACGGGACCAGACAATTCGTCTAGAAAATGTTTTATGCGTTCTCGAGCTGAAAAGCAATCCGCTGTGGACGTCCAAAGCTACTGCGAAAAACCGGTCCGTCATCTTCAACGAGCGAGAGGCAAGAGTCATCGAGCCAGATGGATCCGTACTCCTACGAGCGCAACGCCATGGAGACCTATATAATGTACAACCGTGCATCGAAACTCCTGCAGTTGTCCCCGATCTTCAGAAGTGGCATCAAAGATATGTCCATCTGAACGAAAGGCACCTGGAGAAGCTAGAAGCATTCGTCAAATTCAAGGCTGAAATGGAAAATCGAATCGGGCCAAAAAATAAAACACTTTGCACTGACAATGGCTGGAATATTGAGGGTCTCAATTCACCAAATATTAGCTATAGCAAGAGATTCGGGAGAAAAATCCACCGCGTACACTCCTCAACAAAACGGTGTCGCCGAGCATATGAAGCGCACAATTGTGGAAATGGCAAATATGTCTATTGATCCAGTCGAAACTACCCGCAAGTTTCTGGGCGGAAGCTATAAATTGTGTTGTGCACCTCCGAAATCGAGCACCTGCGAAATCTGTCATCATCTGATTCTAGCGAGAATGAAATTTCTTCCTCTGTGAGGGCGAAACTGAATCGGATATAGCGACGCATCTCCCGCCCCACATGCAGTTCAAGCGCGAACACTTGGTCGTCCGAAGCTCGTCAAGACGGGGAAAACAGTACCAATTGAAAACTATTCGATACAACGAAGCCGTGCAGCTGGTTGATGGCGCCGAGAATAATCCTCCTGTTTCTGAAGCTTTGCGTGGGCCGCATGGAGCGCAATGAAAGCAAGCCGTGAGCGATGAATATGATGCCTTAACCCAAGAAAAGGCATAGGAAATCGTCAATAGACCAAGAAATAAAAAGGTCATTGGCTGCAAGTGGGTACTAAAATTGAAGTACAAATCCAACGGAAATGTGGAAAAACCCAAAGCAAGGCTCGTCACTAAAGACTGCTCGCAATTACAGCCCGTTTACATGCCATTTAGTTTATGCCGGTATACCCCCTTCTTTTCGGAAGTCCCGTGAGTTGAACGGGGTGGTTAGCTCAAGATGGCCAACGAAGGAACTAACAGCAATTTTCGCGGCACAAAGAATTATGGGAGAGGAGGTCGAAGTCACCCACCATTATTCCCCAACAAAGATGGTATCTAAGAGTATTTAAGACGCATTATTAATTCGCTTTGGATGGGACTCTTTTGACGGATCTCCGTCCCACCTTTTCTTCCCCATGAGGAAAAAAAGTTGCCATGCAGGTAATAATCACCAAAGCTACCCCCAATCTTGCACATGTAAACGAGGCTAAAATGTTGCTCTTAAGTACCTGGAGTGGACTTTGCAGAAAATTTTTCTCCTGTGGCAAAGCTGAGTTCAATAAGAACTGTAATCGCCTATGCAGTTGAGAACAATCTCACGGGTTAGCAACTAGACTTTGCGATGGCATATGTGAATGGTGATTTAGATGAAGGAACCTACATGGAAATCCCAGATGGATTCCAGGACGAAATGAGTGCTGATAAATTGTGTCTGTTAAAGCGATCACTGTACGGACTGAAACAGTTTTCAAGATGACGGATCTTTGAAGGCTGCGTTATTGTCTGGGCATCGAGTTTGAATAAGTCATGGACTCTGAAATGAAAGATGTTCCGTACCGAAGTCTGATTGGTTCTCTGACAGCCAATTCAACAACAACCCCGGAAATGTTATTGGGTTGCAGCGAAGAGAATCCTGAACTACTTCAAGGGGACTATGGATCAAGATATCACATTCAAGCGTTAGGGAAAGCCATTGACTGCATATGTTGATGCCGACTGGGCTTCAGACATCAATGACAGAAGTTCATGCCCTGGATACGCGTTCACACTCACTCGAGGAGCCGTGACTTGGGAATCCCGAAAACAACGAAGTGTCGCGTTGTCATCGACTAAAGCAGAATACATGGCGTTATCCGAAGCTGCGAAAGAGATTATACTTGAAGAATTTCATCCTAGAACCGTCTCTAAATTCATTGACTGCACCCGTGTCTGTGTTCCGTGACAATCAATCTGAAGCGTAGCTTGTGCAAAACCCTGTGTTTCATGCTAGAAGCCAGCGTATTGATATACGTTAACATTTTGCTCGTGAGATTTATGAAAATGGTGTTATCGATATAAAATAATTAGCTTCTTTGGATATACTAGCTGAAATGCTTACCAAAGGTCTTGGCATACATCATAATTGCTGTAAGCTGCTGGGATTATACTCTGCATAATGCATATTATTTGACTCAAAATTTTGTATTGCATTTCATGTCCATTGTGTTTATGTTCATTGCATTGTGTCACGAAAATTGCGTTGATTGTTATATGTTTAAGAGAAGGGTTTCTATATGGATATATATTGAATTGAGTGAAATTTGTTTTGCATGTGTTCTAAAAGAAAACTTTACATAAAGAGGGGGATTTTTAAGATATTTACTACAGTCAAATTCCGTTTTAACGAATACCATTATAGCGAAAATCTCGTTTTAACGAACACTTTTCTAATCCCCTCAGATAAGTTTACATAGGAACAATGCAAAAACTTGGAATTCTTTTATAACGAAATTACGTTATAACGGTCTCTTGGAGTTCGTTATAACGGGATTCAACTGCATAATGTTTTCTTCACCGCCTACCTCCTCTGGAGATCGTTTGTGGCTGCGTTGCTGTAGTAGCGAGAGAAAGGGGTCACGAGATGTTTTCTCGCAAATATAGTGAGTAGATTGTGAGGATGTAGCGTGATGGTGTTGTTTTCCGTATCATCATGTTAATCTCTGTTTTATAATAAATTAGTTATTTTGTTATTTAATTGAGGAGTAGTTCATGCTTTATAAAACGAAATCTCTTCTAAATCCCGAACACGTATATACAAAGAAAATATAAAATCCGATATAGTACACTTATCATACCGAACCGTAAATCACCTCAAAGTACTGACGCATCGATTTTGGCGTGAATACACTATGGAGAAAAAAATACCGCTAGTATTTATACTATAAAATTTTATCGAAACGTTAAACCCCAAAAAAATTGATTACAAAAATACTCTCAAAGCAACGCAAATGAAAGCGAATGTTTACGTTAGCTTAATATAGTATAGAACTTCCGTTGAGATTTCCAGCTATAAAAAATATATAGCAAAAAAAAGTTATAAAAAAATGTAATGGTATTAAGCAGAGTTATATTTTAGAAGAATAGGAAAACTTTTCAATAGTCAAAACTATGAACTAAGAGGAAAAAAACCTTTTTATACAGGGGGGAAGATGTACTTTATATACCGATTCATGGAGAAATTAATGAAGTCTTAAAAGGAATAACAAGATTGATTGAAAAAGTCTCGATTTTGAAAGAAAAATTTAAAACCAAATTAAGCTGTTAAAAATTAAAACCTGAAAAACTGACTACTTTTAAATGATTCTGGCACTTTTAAAAGAAAGACTTCGAATATGGAAGAAGACCACCTAAAAGAAAAGTAAAGAATATTTTTGTCACAAACAGTGTTGATATTGATATGTAAAATTTCAAATCTTTGTTTTTGGATTGATTCCATACACGATATCTGTCGAAGGTCGCAAATCATAATTCCTACATATGATTAATATAAACAAAGATTCGAGAAAAAAAAACAAAACAAGATGGATTTATCATCTCCGTATAATATATTTAAAAATATTCACGTAGTGTGTTTGTGTTCATTTATTCATAATTCTATCGGAAAAATCATGAATAAATGCAAGGTACATTTCACACATATATACGAAGCAAATATAAAATCCGATATAGTACACCTGTCATACCGAACCGTAAATCACCTGAAAGTACTGACTCATCGATTTTGGCGTGAATATACGATAGAGGGGAAAAAAGTATCTCTAGTATTTATACAAAATTTTATCGGGACATTAAACCGCAAAAAATTGGTTACAAAAATTTTCTAAAAGCAACGCAAATGAAAGCAAACATTTGCGTTAGTTTAACATAATACGGAACTTCTGTGGAGATTTCCAACTACAGAAAAATATAGCATAAAAAAATTATGAAGTCATTTAATGGTATTAAAACAAAGGTATATATATTTTACGAAAGATGCATTTTATTACAACTCATGGATAAATTAATGAATTCTTGAAAAAAAAAACCAAATATTTACCTGTTAAAAAATAAAACAATAAAAATTGACTACTTTTAAACGATTATGGAACATTTGGAAGAAAAACTTTAAAAGTAGCCCCCAGAAAAAGAGAGAGAATATTTTTGTGGCAAACAGTGTTAAATTTTTAATGTATAATATTAAGCCTTTGTTTTTGAATGCCGCACGAGTTATCTATTGAAATTCACAAATCATAATTTCTACATATTGTTATTATAAACAAATATTCGTAAAAGAACCAATATGGATTTATCTCCTCATAATAAATGTCAAGAAAATATTCACGTAATACACATTCCTTCATATATCTATAGGAAAAATCTTGAATAAATACAAGATGCGTTTCACACATATATATACGAAGAAGATATGAAATCCGATATAGTACACCTGTCATACCGAACCGTAAATCACCTCAAACTGCTCTGCTGACGCACCGAGTTGAAAGTAAATATAGGATAGAGGAGAAAATATCTCTCTAGCATTTACAAAATTTTACCGAAACATTAAACTGCAAAAAAACTGTTTATAAAAATATACTCAAAGTAACTCAAATGAAAGCAAATATTTACGTTAGCTTAATATAATATAGAACTTCTGTTGTGATTTCCAACTATAGAAGTTAAAATACATAGCAAAAAAAAAAGTTATAAAAACATTTAATGGCATTAAAACAAAGTTATATTTTGGGTGAAAAAGAAAACATTTCAATAATCCAATACCATGCATTTAGAGTGAAAAAAAACTTTTCTAGAGGATGGAAAAATGTATTTTATTTCAATTCATGGAGAAATGGATGAACTCTAGAAAAAAAATATTTAATAAATTCAATAAAAATGACAGAATTTCTTTTTACGATATAGTGTAAGAGAAAAACATTTATCTTAAGTTTTTTGAATGAAGAACCAAAAATGGAATCCTAAATAAAAAAAAAAAATTCAAGAAAGAAACTGGAGAAAGATGTTTGAGATAAAGAGTGTGAAAGCGTAAAAATATGAATAAAGAGATGAAAAGAATTTTTTTTTTTTTTTGTCACAAAGAATGGAGTTTTTTTTTTGTTATTTACCGTCTCCCTAGAATGGTTTCATGCTAAAGAAAGCGAAACTGAATTTTATTTTTGTTCAGAATACAACGAGCTATGTACGTCAGAAGTGAAAGAATAGCCATTATGTTTTACATTAAGACTCGTGATGTCTTTACAGGTTTCCGTAATTTTTAGTATAAATCAATGTCATCCAGAACATTATAAGAAGTTCAAAAAAATGTAGTTGCCTTAAAAATAAAAAATTAACATCAGGCATATAGCACAACGAGATTGCTGATCACCGAATAATGTTAAATCGACAAAAAAAGGGGCACAGTTATTTATCATTAAGATGATTTTGCTTTTCTTGACATCCCCAAAACTCGTGTAGTAGTGATAGAGGATTTACTACCATTTTCTCGTCGAAAGAAGAAAGTTGATTTAGAATATTTTGATTGTGAACTTAAGTGTGCTTTGTGTTGTACGTGCTGCGATTTTACTTTCTGATTTGACAGTAAAAAATTGGCATTGGATGCATTTTTAAGATCTTGTGGGTCTGCTACCCCACTGGGTTGATACTTTTAATGTGGAAGCAGGTTTTTACTTTTATATAAGATGGCCGACTTTGAGCCGAGACTGAGATTGTACTTTGTCTACTCGAGATGGGAAGAAAGGACGTTAGTAGCTGCTCGAACAAGTTAATTTACCGTATGATAACTCCAACGCGTTAAACCTCAAACATGGAATCGTAATCGCGTACAATTACGAATGAGTAAATACATTCAATTCGTGGCATTAAATGCGCTTTTGATAGACAATAGATGTTATACTATACGCGACCGAACCGTATAATGAACGGAAAAGGCTCCGGATATGTAATTCTCGTCACCGCAGCAGAAGCTTCCGAAATCAATAGATTTTAGGATGAATTGCTAAACATTGATTCAAATATGAAATCAAAAATATTTATTTCAGAAACTCTACCACCACTTTCGTTTTCAGATTTTTCAACTTTTCGATTGGATTTAGAATTTCTGAAATGATTTTTTTTTATATTGTCAGGGTGAATGGGTGACAGTATATGAAAAAAGTTTCCCCTAAAACTAACGGGGGAGAAAATACACTCATGTACCAATTTTTTTAAAAGTTGGGAATTTACATATTTTCTTTTCTAAAATTGACTTGGAAGTACTAATTTGCAAAAAAAATTACTTATTAGAGGAAAAACGGTCGTCGATTTTTTCTGTGATATTTACTGTATCGTTCCGAACTCCAATTATTTTCTGAGAAAAAAAAAGTTTCCACGTTTTCAACAATTTGGGAGGGGGTATATTGAAAAAAGAAAACTTTCAATGGGTTTGAATATGCATATGTATACTCATATTCAGTGCATAATACTTTTTTGCTATGAAATATTTTTTCTTAGCTTGTTCTCAATTAAAAGAACATATTTACGGATTTAAAAATTGAAATCATCGCCATTCCACAATTTAGACATATCAATCTTAATAAGTTGGCACAAGCTGGCAACTGGA
Source organism: Pholcus phalangioides (assembly GCF_987345545.1). Taxonomy (NCBI): domain Eukaryota; kingdom Metazoa; phylum Arthropoda; class Arachnida; order Araneae; family Pholcidae; genus Pholcus; species Pholcus phalangioides. Next base: position 25,923,182 of record NW_028301602.1, read on the forward strand.
GCTGTTTCTACTCGTATAGATACGATATGTGGACATTATTTCTTACGGGTAAGCAAAAAGATGAGATGTAGGCCTAAATATTTGGCCTAATGCGTTACTTACTTATTAGATAACTCTGATCATCTGCACAGATCTCTTTAGAGATCTTTATGAGATGGCAGAATAAAGACAATTATGGACAAAATGCATGCATACAGACATCTTTAGTGAGGATCTAGAAACTTTCGCCCTTCAAGTTCCATAGTAGAAAAAGAAAAAAAATCAGAGGCACGGCTATACACTGAACCCCGCCCGAAATGACTACCAAAATTTTAGTGTCCGATAACATAGTATCTGTAGTTGTTATTGTATTTTTTTCAATGGTAATCAGAATTTTACCTACTAAGAGGTATTATGCAAATGAGAAAGAAAAATAATTAATGGTATTTTTACTGGATCAACTTAAGCATCAAAATAAAATGGCAATGGCAGATTTTGTCCCTACAGAATCTTTGACTTTTTGTCAGTTAAACTCAATTTTTGCCTCAATCATCATAGGCTCTATGGGACTTCTTTGTAATGAAAAGAAAGTTAATTTCAGTTACAAAAGAGCAGTAGTTGGTGAGGCGAACAAAATTTTGAACAGTCAGGCTGTTGAATAGAGAATTCTTTCAGAAGTGGTTTTAAAGAATGAAAAGTGCATTTTATTATTTTGAAAAAAAAAGTAGATTTTCAACCAAGTAACTAATAAAATAAATTTTGTTCCGAAAAACTTCGGAATGTTCTGCTTCACAAATTATTCGATAAAAACCAACAACAATAGTTCGATGTAAATGTATTCAATATCAAAAAGGTCGAATGCATTTCGATTCCCATGAGAAAACCAGAGCGATACAGAATATAGCAGTATGATAAAAGGGTCAACGACGGAGAATGTATTCGCAGTCTTCGATATAAAACATTCTACATTTGAAAGTTTACACTCCACTCCAGTTTCGAGATTTGTAAACTTTCAGAGGAAAAATAGAGCGAGATGCAGATGATAGTTATTTCTCATGCACTTTTTGGAATGAATTTTTAAAGTGGATTTCCTTTCTCCTTCAAACTCTAGACAAACCAGCCGAAGTGAATCCGGACTTTACTATGCTATGCATCATCAACTGACACTGGCATCACGCCAAATTGCTGTCTCTATATTAACTAAATTGCATGCAGTGTGTGTCCTACTGTAAAGTACTATAATATTTTGATTCCATTCAATTTCTTTCGATACAGAAAAATCCTTGGATATTTTCATCTTCAATCCGTTAATTTGTTTCGCATTAGAGCAACCATTTATTTTTCTATTCATATAATATTTAAGAAGTGAAGGAGATATTCAAAAATATATGTATCTTTTTAACGAAAAAATCACTTGCATTATAATATGATTTTATTTAATAGACAGATTTTTTGATAATTTGAAAAGTTTTGCGATTTATTTTTACTTTCTGTATAAAAATGAATTTAGAACACTGGATAGATATTTTTCCAATGCAGGGGAAAATATCTTAAAAGTAATTTCGTATCTGAAAAGACATATAAAACAAAATATTTTAAAGATATTTTTAGATTCCTTACATTACGCTTTTGGTGGAATTTTTCGGAAAACGATCAAACATTCATTTTGGAATTATTTAACTGAAAAATCTCATCACGAAATCACTCTTCAAAACTTGGATAAATTGTTTTTTTCTGTTACATTTCATCTCTACATCAATCAAATTTTCAATTACTTTAAATCTAAACAAATATATTTTATTAAAACTAATGGAATCTTTAAATCGTTACTGGGAAAAAAACCTATTGAACGATTCTCCGAAAAACCAAACACTTTCTGATTTTTTATTATTCTCTACATTTTTTTTAGGTTATATAAATTTATTATTATGCATCATATAAATTATATTATTTATTGCTTGGGTGTCACGCTTGTATCGATAAGGCATCCGCTTGAAGAAAAATTTGAGATTCTCGTTAGAATCTTTATCGAAACCAGAGGCAATGCTTCGAAGATAGCTTGTGCCAAGGCGACCGCAAAAACATGACTACAGTAAGAAGTGTCAAAGTGGAGTGATATGAGCTCCAACCTATATGTTAATCATATAATGTTCATGTTTTAAATAAAACTCAATAGAAAATTTATTCATGAAGTTCTATATTGATTAGTGTTATTGACTTACAATTAATTCTCTGCTAAGTTTTCGCCTTGGATCGATATCGATATCAAGAGAAATTGACTGTCAATAGCCAGAGTAAAAACTCACTCTCACTCAGCTGAAGTAACTCGTGAACTGTTAGTTCTAGTAATATACTTTACATTATTAAAAAAAGTATTCAATCAACAAGCGCATTTTGAATATGTACTTTATTTTGCTAGGGTCTGTAAATAAACTGAGATACAAAATTTAACTTTATACGGTCCTCCTGTCTTTTAACCTCTTATTGCAAAGTGCTGCCCTTTAATGCTTGTGCTCAACAAAGAAAATTCCATGCTTTTAAGTCCACCATTAGCCGAGATATTATATAAGCACTCAGGCTGCTTGGAACACCCCCCCCCCCCAATAAACTTTGGAAGAAAACTTAGTGCCCCCCCTCCACGCAACAATTCATGGGTATGTATTACAAAATGCATGACCCCATGCGGATGATCCTGAACCTCGTACACATGGGATGTCTAGCAGCTATGCTCAAAGATGACAAACCGAACAGAAACGCATTGAATAGAAAGCCATCGCATATTTACGATTTTAAAAGTGCTTACTATACTAAATATTGGTTTGGTAGCCTACAAGACCATCATTCATAAGAAAAGGATCGTTTAAAGTTTGGAGAGGATTTCTTTGAATGTGAAAAATGCAATATAATTTCTTTAATTTTTGAAAATCGTTCGCGTGCCATTCCTGATGCTATTGCAGACCACTTGTGGAACGCGTGCTGTGGGTTGGCCACAACTGTATTAACATTTCGAAAACAATCAATCAATCTGGAAAGTTCAAAAAAAAATTCCCGAAAGTGAATATTGATATCTGAGTTCAAGAAATGGAATTGATATTCGTAAAAGACACGCAATTAGTACTTGGACGTGTTTCCATATTATTACTTGAGCGAATTGTGTAAAAAAACAAAAAACCGGTAAGAAACCTCGACAACATCAATAGGGCGGGGAATTTCAGCACCAGTTTCGGAAATTTATTGGGAATTATTAGGGCTCGAATTTTTCTCCTAAAAATCTTGGAAATATGCAAATATTTATTGACCTAAAAAACAAAAATATGACCTTATAATTTTATCATATTATAATTTTATCATCTCAGCCACCTCGTTGGGCATTTTGCCTGTTGTGGCGTTGTATTTGTATTTGTATTATTTCATGTCTTCTTCAGTTATTGCTCCTTTACCCTATCAAGTTAAAAAATTACCAAAAAATTCATCAACTTAATTTTTTCATTGAAGTCATCTCACGAAATTCAAAACGAAAACACGCTTACCTTGTGCACAATAACTAGTAAGTTCTAGACTCGCACTGAGATGCAGTTTCAGGTGGTTAAAAAAAAAAAAAACTATTTTGTTCAGTTTCCCCTAAATATATTTGAGGAAACTGTACTGTACACTTTGCAATGGTTTCTCAAAAATTCCGGAAAAATTGATTGAGTAATATTTTAAGAAAGCTTGTCATATATGGGTCTAGTTTCCGCAATCTCGTTGATTGTTTCTCAAGCTGAATTGCAATGTTGCTGCACAATAAATCGGTTTTGTGCTCTGAAACTTTTATACATATTGAACAAAATACTATATAAGTGATACCATCGATTCTTCATTCAAACCGAGCACCAATGTCGTTTTACCTCCTTCCAGAGGTAAGCGAGTTGTGTCGTAAAAGTGTGTGTATTCCCATTTGCTTCTGAAGCAAGGAAATGATAGAGAACTACTTTAAGGCAACCACCATTGCAACACTCATGGGATTCGATCCCAGGTCCTCATGATGGGAATCCCTCACGATACCCTCAGAATTTCCCTTCAGAAACAGCAAGAGAACAAAGTGACTACTGCAACTGGGAATGAAATTTTTTCCCCCAAAAACAAAAACAATAATTAATTTTGTAAGTGCATACTATATCTCTGAAAAAAATGCCTAGAGATTAAACATTTCGGTGATAAAATGACCAAAAAAGTGATGTATTTCTGCTCGAAAATGCCTAAAATATGACTTGCCATAGAAAAATATAACATGTCATAAAAATCCGAGCTCTAGTGATTATAATGGGGAAAAATTCTATTTGTACAGTATAAATATCACTCAAAATCATTATATGCCGTAACGTGGCCATTTCATGCACACAAAGACCGGAACAAATAATTTTATAGTTAATTCTGAAAGTATTTTTTCCATTCCTCCAACTAAGAAGTATATGTATTAATCGTTACACGTGGAATTTTCTGCGGCAGACATATGCTTATGCCCAATCTCTCACCCACGGGTGGAAAGTGATTAATTCAGCGCCTCTGTTAAAAGAAATGTTTTGACAAAAATTGCCGGGTTTGGAACACGCAAAACCTTGGAACGTCCTTTGGTACATTAGCTGGATTTCCCAAAATTCTGAGTTGCCAGCTCTTCGTTAAAAAGTCTCGCCACAGAGAGCAACGGGCTCACAACGGTGCAAATATTCAATCACTACACTCACAATTTCAAATATAGATGACAACACTGAATATTCGCACACAACACTTTATTTATTATTTATTTATTTGTTTACACAATATTGTTGGCCCTGGAGCATATACAAGAGGATGCGATTGAAATGACAAAGATATTGTTTGATGTTGGACAAAAAAAAAAACTAGTGATAGTGGGGGATTCGACAGTAGAGCTTGGGAGTTTGTGCCATTTACCAATGGTATGAGGAAAGAAGCTGTATTTAAAGCAGTCAGTGGAAGCAAAATTAGGTTTTATTTTAAGGGAATGGTCGAGTCGAGTCTTCTAGAGATGTAGGATGGTTTGGCTAAGATACCAGACGTATCTATGTGGAATTGACCATGGAAAATGTTATATAACAATGTTAATCGAGAAATGAGACGAAGAATAGAGAGAGGAGGAGATGAAGTTCGTTTTTGAGTTCCGAGACGGAAACGAAAAATGACCAGCAGTCGTGAGCAAACCGGTTGGATTTATATTTTGGTTTGAATCGAGTTTGTCTATATTATTGGAGATGTAGGGGTCCCAGATTTCAGCGGCGTAGGAAAGAACGGAGGAGATAAAAGTTTGGTAACAGAGAAGTCTGATATCTCGAGTGGAGTGTTTAAGGTTGAGGCGGAGGAAGAAAAATTTGTTTAGACACTTCTGGTAAATGTAGTCAACATGTTTGTTCCAACGTAGGTCGGCTGAGATTATGACACCGAGGTATTTGATTTGAGAAACTTGGGATAACGTTGAGTTATTGATGGAGTGCAAGTATTCATAAGGATGTAATTTATGGGTAACTTTCATGTGTGTGAACCGTTCAAGTTCTTAACTATGTGCACGTAGATGGTTAGGTACCCACACACTCAAACTTCTGGCACAACAAAATCCGTACTAAATTTCCCGTGGCGATAGACCAGCGTTGCGCTCAGTTTGGAAGGAAAAGAAAGTCTGAGTTGCCAAGAAGGAGATGAAGTTATGCAAAATTATGCTCCAGACTGGTAAAGAAAATATAAGCATCGAGTTCGATGCTCACAAAACTTCACTGCCGTAGAATAAGTGTACATTACAACTACTATATATACAACTAAAGAATATTATTTCAAGAAACACACCGAGAAAAGAATAGAAATATTCTTAAAGTATGCATCTCACAAAGTCATTTCTCATTTAAATAATATAATATTCACGCTTCCTATATATATAGCATCCTCATCTAAATACATAACAAAATAACATTATTTCTTTTGTCGTCATTCTTGGGCAATGAACACGGATCCGTAAATTATTTAATGCCCAGAATATCCATAAATATATTCTAAAACTTGCGAATTTTATTTTTACGTATTCTGTCTACGAAAATCGAAAAGTATTGAACAGTGGAGAATTTAATAAGATTGATAGAAACTCTTTTAACATAAAAAAGAAAAATTGTATTAGAGAGAAGAGTCGTCAATTTTTATATACTGGAGAGTTCCCAACTTCAAACTCTTTTCTCAGAAAAAAATAAAAGGATTTTTATTAATTTAGGGGAAAATATTGAAAAAGACAAAAAAAAAAAGAAACTGTTTGGAATATACATTCACACACACGCATAGTTTGTTCAAAATATTTGTTTTCAGTTATCAAATATTTATTTTCAGGTTTTTTCCCTTAAAAGAACGACTTTGCGAATGTGCGAAGTTTTAATTTGTACAAAGAAAAATACTATCAAATAAAACAACCTTAAAGATTTTCTTTTTTCACAATAATGTGTTTGTATTTCGCATATTTCACAAAGAAGAAAAATTAAAAATGTAATTCTAAGATCGATTTTCAGGTTTTTCCGTGTATCGCACATGTGTTTCCTCTTTCAGTGAATTTAATGAAAATTTCTAATTTGTTTGTTCGAGAAGTGCAGAAAAATACCTCATACACTTTTTTTTATTCACTAAAACAAACTTTTTTTTAGAAACCTTTCTTTAAAATTTAATATTTAGATGGAATAGTTGGACGCCATCTCTAAAGCATAATAAAATTGGTAGAAACATGTAAACACTATTGAAGAGTGCAGAAACTATTTAAGACATAAAAACAAAGAAATTGTCAATTTCTTTCAGTACGATAAATATTTAGATTGGAACGTTAGACAAAATAGTTTGACGAAAAATTTTGAATAACTCAAAAAATATTACATCGTACACACATGTACAAAGTTGAAGTCTAAAAATTTTCTTTAATGTAAAGGAATATCGCTAGGAAATAAATAATTTATATGAGTGGAGGATAACGGTAGCACAGCAAATCCCGATACATATGAAGAAAATACATAGCATTTCTACTTACAAAGTTTCCTAAAAGGTAAAAGCGTGATTTATGGATTGTATCAATAACAGAAAGAAGTCACCATTGGCATTACATGAGCTCGTAACGCTAAATTATTATTTTTCACTGATCGTTCACAACCTAAGTCTCTAAAAAATGTAATTTACTACAGGTCGTTTACAACTGATGTTGGCATGTTCTGGTCAATCTGTATTCTTAAGCACCCATAAGAGCGCTATAAAACATTGGGGATGTCTGAATGAAAGGAAGGAAAAGAAATCGAGAGCGGCAAAATAATATAAGTTTCACCATTCGCCACCATAGGGTGTTGTGAATATGCACATGAAACATTTTTTAAGCATCTAACGAAACTTCACAAATTCCATGATAAAGTGTCTGAACGTTTCTAGCGGAACCCTCTCCACTCTTATTTTTTAACTAAAGACATGAAGTTAAGGTCACAAGAATTTGCTTTGCCGGTGGAACTGTTTTAGAACATGATGATATGATATATTTCCACACTGAAACCTATACGGAGATTTTTGATCCTTGAAAGAAATTATGCCTCTATTTTCAACAAGACATTCCTGCCGCTTCATAATTTTCTGATGAAGAATTAAAGCTGTAGACGTTTCATGCTTCATCACATGCCAACTTTAATCATTGACATCCTGTATTATCATTCACGAAGAGAGATTTGCTGAACTGAAAGAATGCCAGGGGCTCTGCCACCGGACTTATCCCCCGTTGCCGAGATCTCTTCCAGCCCAGCTTCGTGGCAGAGTCTGGGACAAAGTGAGTGCATCTAACAGTCTGAGTGTGTACCTATAGTGTTGTGTTTGATATTCGGTGCTGCCATCTATACTTCAAATTGTAAGTGAAGTTTAATGATTGAATATTTGTAACATTGTAGGCCTGTTGCTCTTTGTGGCGAGACTTTTTAACGGAGAGATCGGCTCGCATTCGCGCCTTGAAGTTGGAAACCATAGAAAACGAACTTCAGCCGACCACCATTGTAGCGCCGGTGGGGTTCGAACCCGGATCCACGTGATGCGACACCGTCACTATGACCACTCGACCACCACAGCAGCCGATTTGTTGAACTGTGTATTTTTAGAAACCTCATAGCTCATGGCACGTGTGGAGGAAGAGCTTGTTTGTACTACCATTTGGCCGTACATGCTGTAAACCTTGCAAACATCCTCAGAAGAATCTCTAACAACTTAGTAAATGTCAGAACGTATTGTGTGTGTATATACTATATGCGTGACCCTAACCTGTTTATGATACAAACACAAATACAAAGACCACAACAGACAAAATGGCGAACGAGGTAGCTGAAAAAAGATGCTCTTAAAAAAATATGGATATCGAATGCATATTTAAACTATATCAAAAATACAGCAACCCAATAAGAGCAATAGCAAATCCAATAATTATGATAAAATATAAATATACATCCCATAAAAAATTATATTTGTCTCGTCTAAGTATGGATAACTTCTCGATTTATCCCAACATGTTTATCGTATTTCTTTTCGAACGGGCCAGTTGTGTAAGACTTCATGACCCCCGGAGATTGGCTATTCCATTTATTCACAACACTCTTAGAGAAAAACTCCCTGTGACATCACAACCTAATAGAACATGCCTTACTATACAATACTGGTGTCCCCTTTGTCGAAGCAGTTGATTGACGGTGTATTAATAACTCATGATCCATTTCATCCATCCCGTTGAAAATTTTGAACACTTCAATCATATCCTTCCCCGACACCTGCGCTCTTTCAATGTATCCAATGTAAACATTTTCAAAAAAAATCAAATCTCTCTTCATAGCTCAAGCCTGTGTGCTATCAAGAGCAACCGCGGTTCTTCTCTGCACGCCCTCGACCAAGTCAATGTCCCTCTGTATGTGTGAGTCCCCAAAACCGGAAGGCATACTCCAATCCAGGACGAACTAATCCCCGAAAAGTGGAAGGATCACTTTAGGAGAACCCGAAGAGACCTTTCTGAGAATGAAACCGAGAATTCTATTCGATTTTTTTTACCACCGCTTGAACAATGATCAGAAAACCTAAGCCGCTCATCAAAAGGAATGCCCAGATCGATGATAATAGTTGTATCCGGAGTAATAGCCCCATTCAACTCGTAAGTGAAACGTGAACTGTTCGAAACAAAATGAACGACCATGCACTTGTCAACGCTAAAAAAAAATGCTCCATTCTGCAATCCTGTTTAGGTTCGTCTGGAGCAACTACCTATTGCTTCGCTTCCCGACTACCTCCATTAGTTTCACGCCATCTGCGCGAATTTGCTAATAATCCCATCGATACCCTGAAGGAGTTTATCGATAAAAAAATTGAAAAAAAGTATGGGAAAGGGTACTTCCTTAAGGGACTCCACTTGTGACCAGTGGCGGATCCAGGGGGGGGCGATGGGGGCGATCGCCCCCCCCAAGAGCCTTTAAACAATAGGTGAAGGGGCGATCGCCCCTCCCAAGAGCCTTCAAGCAAACATAACTCCAGTTACCTCACTTTTTTTCTTTATTAATCCTTAATTTTTTAAATTAATTTCCTTTTTTTCTCAAAGTTCCTTTCCCTAAAATTTGTTCCCCAAGTTTCACCTTGAGATTTCTTCTGCTGGTAAGGTCGAAAAAATAAAGAAGTCATAGCCGGGGGAGGGTCAATTGTATTCCCACCAAGGTTCTACAGGGATTCCATACGATTCGGCTGTCACGCTGCCTTTTCGCTTACCCCCTAGCGCCTAAGGGCTCGTGTAGAGAGGCAAAAAAATGTACACCCTTCAGTTTTCTTGGTAACGCGCAATAAAGCACAAGTCATCCAATAAGATGAATCATCGTTTTCTAGCCTTTGTTATCTCTTTTTTTTAAAATTCAGTCCTGAAACCCGCAAGCTTGACGTGAATTAAAAAATGACCATGTCTTCGAAAAAAACTGTTTTCAGTAAGCAAAAATTTAAAAATTTTAAAATAAATGGATGTTAAGAAAATTAATTCTATTACTTTTTGTAGCACATCTGGGGTTTTCCCAGAGAATGAAGCTGCATTCGCTTACGGATTCACTGATAATGACATTAACGGGGGGTTCCCCCACAGGGTGAGGCTAACAGGGCTCAGGACGATTCTTATCATTTTTTGATTTTCACTCTACAAATTCACTATAGTGGGGTCTAAAAGTATGAAAAATCTCAGCAAAGCCGCCCCCCCCCCCTCCTCGAAAACGTAGCTCAAAAGACCTGCGCCAGAAGGTGAGCATTTGAACACACATAGTTTCTCTATAATATCTATGAAAATATAGGCCTCTGCCCCATCTAATAATTAAAGCCTTTGTAATTTGAAATAAGTACCTGGATTAAACATTATAAGTGGATCGCGCGTACAATGCTTTTCCAAAAACCGCCATAAAATCGTTTTAAGCGGAAAAACGCTTTAAACGGGAAATATTAATATTTCCCGTTTAAAGCATCTCTATGGTGTGAGCATTAGTTGAAGATGGAACCACGAAAATGAATCGCACTAAGCGGGAAAAGGTTCTAAGAGCAGTGCCGCAACCAGATGCTTGGTCAGCATCTTGGTGTCCCTTGTAATGTTAAAGGGCAGGTAAAATGTTGAAATTCACGCCCCCCCCCCCTCCGGTCCAGCGCCCGGGGCACCAAACCTACCTCCTCTTCCCATGTTTCGGCCTTGAGGAACGTTATAAGTGGAATCCACTATATAAAATTGATTGTGTGGAGTCGGATGTTCTGCGGGAATTAAATTTAACCACCATCTTTTCAGACAAAAAATCTGAAAATTAATATTGTGCACTTGATAATCATAATTAAATAATAATGAAAATCATTTCAATTTTCATGAAAGTAAGCGTTTGCTATTTAACGTATCTGTGGCGAAAAACTGTTTTTGAATAGGGTTTTGACAACCATATAGTCTGCACAAAATCGAATAAGAAATTTATTATTTTAAATTGCGCAATATTAGAATTTCATTAGGAAGTTTTTTTACTCTTAAATTTTTCTTAATTATGCAGACAAATATCACCCACATATTTTATTGAAATATGCGTCAATTATTTCTTGTTATCGAAAACAGTCTATACTTGTTTCAATAACTTTTCAATGCTATATTTTCATATTTAAAAACATTTTCATATTTTATCTTGACGTCCTATTCGAATAAGCAAGATTTACCATTTAGTATTTCGTGTATTTGTGTTTCCAAGATTTTATATTTCCTGATTAGTAATTCTCTGAAACTCGTGCTAAGGTGGATCCAAATTAAAGTTTTCATCCTTTATGAGTTGTTTATTTGAAACCGAACCAGAGATTCAGGTTAGGAGATTGAGAGTAATTTTGATGTTCAGTCAGAAGCGCATTTACGGTTTTGCCGATTTGAAGGCTATTCAAATTTCACCGCCCTTCCACTCTAGTCTAATTTTCTCGACTACTCTATCCACGAATTTTCCATCCCATGTTACAGCCCTCCCCCCACTCGTGCAAGTACACCTGTATTAAAGTCACTCTTTTAAAGGTCCGTCCCACGAGAGTTTGCTAGGTGACGCTGGATAAGATAATTAAAGTTAAAGATAATAAAAGTCTTTGTCAGGATCCGCGGTCGTCTCGGGCCTCGGGGAAGCAATAATTTTTAAGGCTTTCAATACAAAGGCAGAGGAACGAGCGTCTTCCTTTGTGAATGACCGAACAAGCACGGTTTACTTCACGCCGGCTGTTATTTTTGGCGGTTTATGTCCGACAAAGACTTTTATTAACTTTAATTATCTTACCCAGCGTCCCCTAGCAAACTCTCGTGGGACGGACCTTTTAGTCATTTACATGTTTGCACCCTGTTTGGCCACACACGTGTTTGACGCTGGTTTTGGTAATTGTTTCGTTACTTACACGCGCTCTAGACAATACCGTCTTAACGCATTCCCCGCGGGCGGGGGCCTCAAATGCAGAGGGACCTCTGGTTTAAAATTTTAAAAGTAAACGTGTCTCGCCAGGTAGGGGGCTCAGAAAAATTACTTTTTCCGAGGGCCCAGTATACGCTTCTGACGGCTGACTCTAGGCCACTCACTGAACTGGTCCCTCACTCTTTATGTCACTCATTTGATCATTCATTACTCCCGCTCTAAGTCACGCTTTTGCTCATTCACGTGCTTGCAAACTCTCTAGGTCACTCACTGACACGGTCACTTGCTGTCTGGGAAGAGGTGGGTTTATTTGACAGTTATAAAAATTTCACCGCCCTTCTCCCATTTTGCTAATTTTCTTGGCCACTCAATCCTCAAATTTGCCGACCTTCTGAACTTGCCGCCCTGGGCTATAGCCCATTTAGTTCTGTAAATAGGACATTGTCTTCAGTAACGGGGCATGAGGATGGTTAAAATCAGTGTTGCAAAAAAAAAAATTGAGGGGAAAAACTGAAAAATTACCAGCAAAAAAAAAAAAGGCTGATGGAATTCAATTTTTCTAGAACTAATAGAGATATGAATTATTAGTACAGTAGACTCTCGCTAATCTGGCACATATCACACCAGGGTGTACTGGGTTAACGAAATCGCCGAATTACTGCAGATTGATTGAAAAAGTCCATTTAAATAACAAACTTCTGCTCATAAACATGTGCGCACTGTTTTCCTCTTCTATGCTCGGAGAAAACCGGCCTAAAAACACCGGATTACTGGTGGGATTATTGAAAGTCTGACTCTATACGTAGTAGGATGGGAAACTTTATTTGAAGACAAAAATGGGTTTCAGACGCAAAATATTTTCATAAATCGGGTATACAAAGCTGGAAATTTGTGATTTTTTCAATTTTATCGTCTCGTTTGAAAATTATAAGTGATAAATGAGGAAGTTAAAGGTATTATTTGTAAATACAGACATGTCATAAATGGGTGTTTTATTGTGTGTAGTACTTATTTTCATTTTAAGAAGGGATACAAGTTTGGTGTGCTATAAAATTGTTCACAGAAAGAAAAATTAACTGTCTAGAACGTGAGTAACTGAAAGAAGACTGCTTAATGTTCTTTACATCAATCGCCAAGTCCTCGAAGCGTATACGTGAACACGAAAAGTTGCTGGAGTGAGTGTAGCTCGGCTTTGGATGCTTGAGTTTCCAGCAGCGGTTCCGAACCTTTTCAGTGCATACGCCAAGCAGATCATGAGTAAATACTAAACAAGGTATTGAGCGAAACAAGAGGGACCACCTTAGGGACCCCATGGATGGAAACAAAGTCCCTTTGGTCGGGTCCAGTGCCGAGTGGGGAGTACTGAGCTGATATGAATTAGTACGAGACAAGCAGAGCCAGTTGAGGGCCCCACATGGATCTGCCGGCAAATAGATAGAATTCTCTATCGAACGAGACAGACCACAGAGGGCTCACCTGGAATCACTGATGTAAACAAAGCTCATTTGGCCGATCCCATCACCGGCATTCAAAATCTGAACAGGGAAAACATCTACCCTGTGCTGTACTGAAACCGAAACTGCCTTATCACGGACCCTACATATGAGAGGACAAAAGCTGCGCCGCATAGGTTCAGCTTTTTATCTGAAGCCATGAAGTCATTTAAAGTTTGAGCGGTCACAAGAATTTTTCGCAAGCTCAGTGCGACTCGTTACGGGTAAGGGGGCTGTCGGTGTGCGCGTAGTAGCCTACCTATTTATTTGATAACTACTTTGCTGTTGTGCGTAAAGTTCATGCTCCCAAGGGTGGAGCTGACAGGGCCGGGGACGATTCTCATCATTTTTTTTGTTTTTTTAAGCTATAAATTAACTATAAAGGGGCCCGTGAAAAGTCTGGTCTGGGGGCCCACTAGAGGCTTTAGCCTAGGGGCCCGCTCTAGGATGTCGAGGCCATGGTCAGGGCTTTAGATAATTTTTTTTTCCTTCAAATGTTCAAGGATCGTCTCTCTTAAACGAGGTTTCTTGTATCTGAGTTAGCTTAGAATTCATTTCCTCTGGTTGACCGAGATCCTTATTTCATTCATATTAATTTGCCTAATTGTTATCATAACGTCACAAAGAGAAACGTTTAATACTTTCACAGGGATCAAAAAAATTAAATTTAAACGGAAAGTATCTCTCTACTTTGACTTGAAAAGCTGGAAAAAAAGCATTTATCGAATACATTCGGATGAATTTTTATTTGTGCGCATTGTTTTGTCCGGTTAACTGTGAGCCTTAATTTTTAATTTTTATCAAGCGAAGGAGGAAGAAATAGTATTCTAGGAACATTTTAAAATACCAATTCTTCATACGCTTTTCATATTCTGCTCTCTTTTCATCTGCAAAGTGTTTATTTATTTGTACAATTGCTCATGATACTGTTAATAAAAAAACATTTTTAACTGGTAATGTGCATCAGAATTCCTTACAATGTTTATAAATATAACACACATTATTCAGTCTGCACCTCAAACTTTAAATAAGTTTTTAAATAAGTATGCTGCATATTGAAAAAATATAATTTTTATAAATATAAATTTTAATTTAGATTTAATTTTTAACTGCCTTCAATTTTTAATTAATTTTTATTTTCAATTAAAATGTAATCGTAATTAATTTTAATGTTAATTTTAATTAATTTTTTAAATGAAAATTAATTGAAAGTTTTAAATAATTTTAATTCTTAATTAATTTTTTATTAGTTTTTTTATTTTAAGTACGTTTGGCACCTGCGGACACTAGGTTGGGTCTCACCGATCGACATCTTCATTATGAAAAATCGCCCCCCCCAACACATCACCCTGGATCCGCGCCTGCTTGTGACACCTGTCCAATCAGCCAATCAGATGTCAGAGTTATGTTTAGTGTTTAGTCAGAGTCTTGTTTAGTGTTATAATACTACTACTTTACCACACAGCAACACCGGTCATATCGCCATTCAGCAATTACTTCCGAACGAGTTTGGTTGGAAATTAAGGCTTCATCCATCGGGAGTCACCTCCGGTTCGTTAGGGAAAATAACATTTTATATTTGTGTTTTTCCCCAGGACTTAACCTGTGGACCTGACGGCAACCTTCATAAAGTAGACAAACATCTTACCACTGCACCACTCAGGTGCTTGGCGTAACATTGGGGTGCTGCCTTCTTCCTTCCGTATTTGAAGTAAAAATAACTAATGTCCGAATTTCCATGTGATGAAATTATCATGTAAAAGGTGGGCCTGCTCTCTGAGAGTTTTATAAAAGGAAAAGCGACTCGCATTTGCGACACTAAAATCGAAATTGGCAATATTTTCACGATTATAACTTCGATTTCGAGATTCCGCAGCCGTTGTGACAAACTTCTTCGATGCGAAACTGGCTCACAATTTCCCTTCGAAGCAGCAAAAAATTAGCAATGAAAGGCATAATTTGAATCGTGAGATCTAAATATAGTCAATCCTATTGTGAGGAATACTATTCTTTAAAAAAAATCCTGCGTATACATAATCTGCATGACCTACTCTTGAAAAAGAAAAGACTTCATGACTAAAAAGGAAAATGTTTATACGACCAAAAAGAGAAAAAAAATTATATGACTCAAAAAAAGTTTTTTACATCACTTTTCATGTTTTTTCATGAATCTCGGAATATTTTTACCACCTTAAGGTAGCGAGGGGAATAAACTGTCAAAATGATTTTGAAGATATCTCCTTACACATATCCCAATATCCGGATGAGTGTCGATACCATCGGACTTGTCGATAAGATTTGAAATGAAGCGACATGCGATATCGATTTTTTCATCAGTCGACACACAGACAAAAGTAAAAAAAAAATATATGTTATCAAAAGATTTTGACGGTGACATCGATCTCTCTTCGCGTTTTCCTTTTTTTGCCTCAACTTTTTCACTTTTTTTATATTTTCTTTAGTTCAGATCAAGAATTTCGGTGCAACTTTTCCACATATAAATCTTTCTTTTTCCTTATCCTTATTCTTCCTGTGTTTGAGAACGACATCCAATTTTTTTTTTCTGTTATTTAACGGAAGTTCCTGTATCTTATTTGAAAATCTGATGTTGAATTTTCGAAAGCAGAACACGTGTTAACGCTTTTATTTTCCCCCAAAATGTGAAGTGACTACTTGAATTTCAAGTTTGAAAAAAAAGTACCGAAAACTGTTCTGTGGATCGAGGAGAAAAAAAAGTTTCCGGAGAGAACAAATAAGAAGCACTTGGAAGGCGATTAAATATTAGGGCAATAACTCCTTTTTCTTTGGAGAAGAAACTCGAAATGGGATTATACAGTTCCTGGCCAGATATTTCTTTTCAGTTATATAACTGTACAGATGGAACCATGATAGAAAATTCCAAAAAGTAAAAATCTCGTCAAATATTTTTCAAGTTTTTTCTCTGGAATAGTTTCGTGTAAAAAATAGTTATATATACTCACGTAGGCTTAACTAGATTTACTGCTGTAAAAATATATTGCGCTTACAAAATCAGCATAATATGTATATGCGGAAGTCATACAGACAACCTTGAACCTTCATTCGTATATCGGGGTGCCGAAGATGAGATTTTATCAGCTCATACCAATTTCATCATCGTTCTGTCAATTAAATGCAGTAGTGCATTGAAGCCATGGTTGGTATAAGAGAATAGGGATGATGTCAATTTAAAAGTCATCTCATACCATTCTAAGACGAAAAAAAATTTAGAAATGCGGCTGGAAGTACTTTATCCCCCAGGAGTTACAGTCATATCCACAAGAACCAATGGATATTATACATTGATGATAATTGATACAAACTAATTTTATGTAATAATAATATAATTCAATATGAATAAAATGATGAGAAGTCACCATATGATGAGGGAGATGCTGAAGACGCAACATGTTAATGTTGCAATAATAATAATTAATGTTTAATAATTTCAGTATTCAGTACAAAGACAATATGTCCTTAACATAAATGTGAATTATTAACAGATAAACGGCAATTGAATAGAAAATTCAAATTTTTTTCGAACTTTTCCCTACAATCATTTTGGTTGGAAGAATTCGTCTATGACAAACTTGATCTATTTTTTTAAATCCTTTTCCATGTTTTACTTGAGATGAAAAGTTGAATTTATATTTCTTGCGAAAATTTTTTACAGAGACACGCAAACTGCATATTGTATCTATACATAGTGTAGTCTTCGTACTTGAAGAGCATCCTTGCATTAAAAAATTCGTTATATAGAGACTCCGCTGTACGCTATAAAGTGTGATCGTAAACTCTCCAAGCAATGAAACAGATTTATTCCAAATATTGTTCATCTTGATAGAAAAGAATTATTCTCGGAAAAAAGTTATATTTTCATCGGAATGGATTGCAAATAAATTCCGAAATGAAATAACGTATTTATCATTAACCTTCGCAATTTTAAACAACACCGCAAGTCACACACACGTTAAGGCCGAAATACAATATCACAAGTCACACGTAAAGTGCGTAGTGTGTTTCAGTCTTGAATCTAAAGTAAGCCTACTCTCTTTGATATAAGAATCAAATTTACAAAGAGTCATCCAACCAAATACAATATACATATTTAGAAATTGTATTAAATGTATTATTATAACAACCATTCAGTACGTTTCGGTGATTAATCTTTCTTAAATTAATGCACACAAACATATACTATTTTATCTACACGAAATCTACAGTGAACTAAGTCTTTCAAATCTATAAAAAAACTGATTTTTATATTCCCCCCCCCCCGACAAAAACTTTGTTAAGGGAGCAGCATTCATTTATCACAAAACAATTTTGTGTTCGCTGCTGATCATTTTTTTTCTTATTTTACTTCAAATCTAAAATGAACCGCAGAATTTATAATTCTTTCAGATATATCAGAGAAACAGTCTTCATATACTGTAAACAGTCGATTCCTCTTATAAGGAAGAGCAAAGCTTCATCGAAAATTCCTTCTATAGACACTTCACTTCACGCAGATGAAGGGTGATCTTTATTTGTGTAAAGATTGAAAAATCCCCCAAGCAACGAAAAAGGTATTCATCTCAAATTTTGTTCATTAACCATGATAAGGAAGAATTGTTCTTAGAAAAAATTAAGTATTTTCATGGGGATGAATCGCAAATTAAATCCGGAATAAAATAATCTATTTATTTTGAATCTTGAAAATTCTGAGCAGCATCATAAGCCACACAGTTTGATCTAAAATATTTTCTATGACCAAAGATTCTAAAATTTTCCGAGTTATCCAGACAAATACAGTATATTCAAAAATTGTATTTGTTGAATACAATTTTCCACTAAAAAAAATATTAACAAATTTTCAATTCATACGAATTTTCAACTAGTAACACAATAAAAGCAGCTTTGTAACAACCCATTCATAACATTTCAAATTAATCATTCTTAAATAAATGTGGATAAAAAGATATACCATTTTATCTACAAAATCTAACTATGAGCTAACTCTTAATTATTAATTAAAAATTAATTTTTGTATTTTCTCCGACAAAAATTAAGGGAAAGGAGCATTCAACTATCACAAAACAACTTTGTTCCCTTTGTGCTTGATCATTTTTTCCTTATTTTACTTCAACTTTAAAATGAACCGTAGAATTTATATTTTCTTTCAGATACAGTGTACTCTTGACTAGCCGGCTCGTGACTACCCGGCCTACTTAAACAACAATAATATATTAATGAATTACAGTAGTACCTTTTTTTCACATCTGAGTAACCATTTATCAATAAACAATAAAATAAATATAAATAATTATTATAAGAACTTAGACTACAATTTATATATTTGTGCTTTGTTAATTTTGGAAGTGCGTGCATTTATACAACAGCGTTTCCCAACTTTTTTGATAAACCCCCCCCCCCCCCTTCCATTAAGTGAAAGTCAAAGAACCACAGACTTCTTGTAGCGGAGGTGAATTTCCACACGATGCCTCCCATGAAATACAAAAGTTGTTGTGTTTTATAATATGCATGCCATAAAAAACGACATGTGTCCTTCATGCAATAATAGTGAATGAAATTATTTTGAAACAGTATAGTTCAGAAGTCCATAACAAACATTTATGAAGTACTCGCTTATACTTGGAGGTAGGTCAGAAAATATGAATAAGATCGGGTTTCGGTATAAAAAGGATGGGTTTTTGATGGTATGGTTGAAGGTAGGAAGTGAATATTTATAGAACTTCGTCCTATCCGGCTTTTCTGTTATCCGGCCCACCCTTCCACCACATTAAGCCGGATAGTCCAGAGTCTACTGTATTTTATATATAGAGGAAACTATATTCACATATACTATATACATTAAATATTCTTAAAACGAAGAGCAATGTTCCATTAAAATTTTTATTATATAGCGACTCCGCTGAACGCATATAAAATGTGTGAGTGCGTGCGCATATACGTGTTATCATAATCTCTCTCATCAATGAAATATATTTCATTCCAAATATTGTTCATTTGATCATTTTTTGTCGTACCACGGCCATTTTCTGCGCACGACGGTTAATTTTACTAGGACCTGCAATTTATTGTCAATCCCAAAAGACATTTGCTTTTCTTATACTCAAAGAGGAGTTAGCCAGTTAGCACGCTAACCCATTGGTGTGAGATTCCCTGCTGTAGAAATATTTTTTCTGTTCATCTCTTGAGTAGAAAAGAACTCTTCTTTTGAAAAAGATTATATTTTCATTGGAATAAAAGATCACAAATTCAATCCGGAATAAAATAACACATTTATCTAGAATCCTCTCGCAATTCTAAACAACATCACAAGTCACACTTTAATCTCAAATATGCTCTTTGATGTAAGATTCAAAAATTCTCCAAGAGTCATCGAAAAACTAATACAATATATTCAAAAATCGTGTTGAATGCATCGTTGTAACAACTATTCAGAACATCTCAAATTAATCTTTCTTAAATTAATGGACACAAAGGCGTTCCGTTTTATTTACCAAATCTGTACAGTGAACAAATTCTTTTGAGCTAATTAAAAACAAAATAAATAGAAAGATCGTCCATCTTGAAAATTCACTTACTTGAAACGTGTTTAATGAAGCATTCGAAAATGTCATATTGAAGAAAATTTTCGAGGAGGAATAAAAACATCGAGAGAGTTATACATCTCAAGCAATGGTATATTAATATTGATTGGAGTTTCCTCGAGAATCTGCTAGTGATTCCGATTTCAATTAAGAAACACGGACGATAAATGATAAGGAGAATTCTCTGAGAGAAATAGAATTTTAAAGAAAAAAAATAAATAAATTTAAAAAAAATTTAATAATAAAAGAATCTTGGAAGGTTTTTGAAGAAAAGAAATAACAGTTTGAAAAATGGCTTCGAAATAAAAGAGGGGAAAATTAATGGTTTTAATCTTTGAGTTTTAATTTTAACTTCTGTGGAAATAGTTTTATTTTATTATCTTTGTTTTTTTTTGAATTTGTGCAATAAAAATAAGGAATAAATATATTCTGATGTATAATGAATAGGAAAAAAAAAAATTGAATTACTAATGTTATCTCTAAGTATTTCCTCTATTGAGATTTAAATTTTTAAATAAAGATATATTCCTCGTTATATATACGCAAATATTATTTTTAATTAAAACAGCAGGTTCTAAGAACTGAGAAAAATAGTTTTCCTCATTAAATGATGGTTTCTGGAAGCTTTCGTGTGAAATAATGATGTAAATGTACATACATACATTAAAAGTTCGATTTTTATTTTGAATTCTATTGATTCTTGGTGTGTTTTGATTCCTCGTCTTAAAATTGTAGTGAAATAATTACTTTTGCGTGTAAAAAGTAGTTATCATTTATTTTTATACTTGTAAGGAAGGCTATGAGGTACTTTTTTTTTGGAAAAAATAAGAAATTTTCTTTCATGAGAATTGACGATGGTTTCGATTTTGTCCATTAAGTGCATTGTGAGCTCTTTCTCATAATGCGTCGGCTGCCTTATAACATAAATAATTTAGAATAGCTCAAGCTTTCCCTATCTGTAAATTAGAAGTTTTCGGACTCGAAATTTGAATGCATACAAACTCGGTTATAATTATAATGACGTTGAAGATTCCTCGAAGTTTTGTCGAAAATGCTTAACTAAAGTGTCGTTACAACGAAGATTGACGTTCTCAAGACTTTTCAAGTATAAAAAATATGATCAGATGCAATCAAATAAGGTGCGTGAAGTTGTTTTATGATGATGACCATATTTGATAGGAACATAAATATGCAGGCAATCGTCAATGTTGGTTGGCAAAATCACCAATTATTTCTTTTGAATATTTCTTGGCGAGAAATCCAGTGCTACAGGAAGTCTGATTCACAAATAAAAAGTGGTTTTTTTTTTCATATGCCAAATATGTAAGAGAGAGATTATTGTTCATATTCATAGTCATAACTGTCATAATTTGTCTTATTAATTATGGGAATCAATAAAGAACTGTTGTGCAACGCCCTTTGTCAAAAAAAAAACTACTAATTTCTTTCTGTACCAAAAAAAAAAAAAAATTATTTCGCTACCATAATATTTTTGCATACCGCATTCTTATAATATATCAAATCCATCAACTTTTAGGACTTTTTCGAGCTATTTGTGGTCTTATGTGGCACCCTGTATTTAACCCATAATAACACGTACGACATTTACGTATTAAAAATTGAAAACCTGAAATTTTTCATGATGCAGCGATTTTCGCTCAGGTTTCAGTCAGACATCAACAAAGTTCACGATAGTCGATTTCTTAACTTTTTGAATTGCATTTCAACCGTATTAAATACATCGGAAATCCGATGGAACGAAAAAAAAAATCGCTCGCTATAAACCCACAAGTTCACTGAAACGAATTTTGACTGGAAAAAAAAAACCAGATTCATATCCTGGATTCCAATGAAATATTCGAAAATAAAATTTCGTTCCGGTGGTCACAATTGTTTTATTACATTTATGCATTTCCACAAACTCGACCTCGGTCCCTCAACAGCGCGAGAGTTTGATTGATATGTTGAGCGAATTCAGCGGAAAAACACCTCCCCGCAGATAAATACGTCTCACATATTTTCATAACTCGCATTCTAGTGATTTTGCGGGAAGTTGAAATTTATAATAAAAATAAAAATGACATTTTCGTGAGACAGATAAGTAGGAAACTGCTCCCGTCAGCGCGTTAGTATGTATACAGTAGAATATGAAAAAAATAAAAAGAGTTATATAAAAGTCAGGGAAATTTTCAGATGTGTTAGAGGAAGAGACAGGATGGGAAAAATAATACTTTTTTTTTTCAATATGGGAGAGAGAATCTCGAAATTTCGAATTCCAAGCGAAATAAATATTACAGATACATTTACGAATTCTTTTTCCACTCCCATTCCTTAATCGTGCAGAAATTTTTTTTTACAAAAATGCAAAATGTAGAGAGAAATTACTTTTATGAGAGTTTTTTTTTTTAATCCTCTCTCATACGTGAAAAATCAGCGAGATATTCAAATGTTTGTAATATTATATGATGATACTGGCAGAAATATTTGATGCCTGGGTTTTCTCAACATTTGTCCAATTTTGACGTATCGTATAAGGAAGGAATCATTGCCTCTTTTATTGTTAAAGACCCATGGTAACACATTATACACATTCCAAGAATACGAGAATAGTTATTGATAAATGTATATTCACAGAATAAACATTTATCAAGAACTATTCTCGATTATGTGATTTATAACCTGTAATTCTTATTTATTTACCTCAGTCACCATTTTTCGATCATAAATTTTATACTTGTTTACTGGCTATGTGCATAATGGCACCTGCCCATGTATGCACATCTTGTTCAAGATCAATAAATGGTTAGGTTCCCCGGAGAGCACCCGAGTTCCCAGGGACAGTGCACTTATATCACCGAGTGCGACAGAGTCTGGTTGTGTGCATCGGTTCCTATCACTATCTGTAGAATGTGCCGTTTTTCTCGAATTTGCAACGGATTGTAGTTGGATTTATATTTCTTTACTGAAACCAATGATTGAGATTATAGATTATAGAGTATGATGATAATTATCACTCTAAGTATCACAATTATTTATAGTCAGAAAAATATAGAAACACTACACATATTTATCAAACATATATACAAATGCAGGGCCACAACAGGCAAAATTCCCAACGAGGTGACTGAGAAAAATATGCCCATAACAAATATGGACCAACATTTATGGTTGTCTTATGTCGTTAAAATATATATATTTTCTTGTAGGTGAATTACATTTCAAGCAAGTAGAGATCTGTATTTTCCATCATTGGTAATTTGGTGATTTTCAGCGATTCCAACAATACTTGAGAACTTTGATGACATTTAAAATTTTTTTTTGGCTAGAATTTTTTTTTAAACAAATTTAATTCCCCTTTGACAATTTATATATCTAAAATTATAAACTTTACTTCTCCTTGAATTTTTTTTATTGTCGTTAATTATCAAGTTTACTCGCATTTGACAATGTATAATAGTTGAGATGTGAAGCGTAAGGATCCAGATTTGCCGTATTTTAGGTGAAGTAATTATGGTGAGCTTTTTACTACTGCTACTATTTTACTGTAATATCTTTCGCGAGCCAAATGAAACCACTTCACTGGCCGCATATGACCGCGGGCCGAAGGTTGTATACCCCTGCTTCATAGTGCTTCATTAGTCAAATATAATTTTGTCTGGTATCAAAGAAAGAGGCGTTCTAAGATTGAAAGATTTTTGCATCCCCTAAGAACCAAAATCGCGGTGCTCTTGAAATCCCATTCAAGTGTGATAACTTATACACCCCAGAGCAGAGACTCAACTACATCTTTTCTTATTATAATACTCACAATAATGTGATGCGTTGAGTAGAGATACCATTAACTTAATTATAAGCCCCAGGTGGCAACAGTAGCGAGAGATGTTATCTTCTCCGCCCATCAAACAAACAGACTTTCTGTACATTAATGGTGGGATGTACAGGGTGTTTATAATTGAAGTTGCCGTGTACTCTGAGTAGTTATCCCCAAAAACTAACTCATCATTTGCAGCCAAATTTTCAGGATATCTTAATAAGGTGGAAGAGTTGATCCACTTTGCCCAAGAATATTGAGAAGACACCAACGAATAAGGCAAATACACAAAAAATAATAAAAGTCCTAATGCATTTCACCACCAATGGGTGTCGTCTTCAGAGGAAAAATTTAACAACTAGTCTCGCTGACCGAGTTTCCCACTTGGGTTGAATACCAAATCTTCACGCTCGGTCGCTCAGCGGAAGAAGTGTCTGTTCACTGTCTGTTCAAGTGAACAGACGTACTTCTTCCGCTGAGCAACCGAGCGTGAAGATTTGGTATTCAACCCAAGTGGGAAATTCGGTCAGCGAGACTAGTGGTTAAATTTTTCCTCTTAAGACGGCACCCATTGGTGGTGAAATGCATTAGGACTTTTATTATTTTTTGTGCATTTGCCTTATTCGTTGGTGTCTTCTCAATATCTTAATAAGACTATGGTAGAGAGATTTATGCAATCAATAGTTCCATTTTTGACTACCAATCAAAAATGGCGCTTTTTTATTGCGTTTTCCTTCTTTTTCCATAGTCCATATAGCGTATATACTAAGTTTCAATGGAATACGTCCACCAGGACGGGCGCTACATAGATATGAGTAGTTGCAGCACTTGTTCTGGTGGACGTATTCCATTGAAAATTGGCATGCAGTTTGAGAACCCTTGGTTATACGCTATATCGACCAGGGGGGGGGGAAGTAAAATGCAATAAAAAGGTGCCACTTTTTTCATCTGGTGGTCGAAAATTGAACTTTTCTTTTGTTCTCCGAAACTTTAGAAATGAATAGAAACAGGAAAAATAACCGAAATAAAAAAATGGTTTGCAGGGTTACCATCGCTATGTCACGGGAAGTATTTTAAGATAGGAAAAAACCAGCTGATAGACGGCGCTGTATGAGCGACTTCGGTGGAAATCTGCTAATGAGACGGTTATAAGAACTTGCGTTCCTAATCCACAATCAGTTCACCATTGTAAACCGTGTATGTGGACCCGCTGCACTGTGCCGTTGCAGGATTTGCGACTCACCAGCAATGTGTTATTCCCTGTTGTGGTGGTCATGTGGAACACTTACTGCTGTGATAAACGATTTGGAGCCATTCTGTTCGTTATTTGCGTATCTTTTCATTGACTTATGCACGTCAGCCCTACCTATCGGCCATTTTTGAGCTAATTTTTTCCCTCTTTTAAAAAAATTCCCGTGTCTTAGCGATGCTAACCCTGCAAGCCATTTTTCATTTCGATTATTTTTCCGGATTTTATGAATTTTTAAAGTTTCTACGGACTTTGACTTTTTACCCACCCTGTATATACATTAATAAATTGGTCCTTGGCTTTTCCTTACTGTGACGTTATTGAACTTGTTTAAATCTTTTTCATACCGTTCAGCACATGAGTAGAAATGCATGTACTGCAATCACTCTTAATGAAAATTTTATGTCCATTGTTCCACGACATTACAACTCAACGAGAACTTGTATACTTGTATGCATGTATACGAACTCACGTATACATGCATACATATGTGTGTGTGTGTGTGTGTGTGTGTGTGTGTGTGTGTGTATGTATATATATATATATATACAAAATATGTATTCATATCAGCAAGGAACCCGATACTGCTCTCCACTCTACTAGCCATTCTTTTGTTCGAAGAAGAGAACCATTCTTCCAGTCCATTTGAAACTGTTTGCTCAGTGATTAGGGGGGAATGGGGGATAAAGGACACGGGGAAATGAACAAACACAAGACCATTAAGTACACAGGGTACATGAAGAATGAATTAGAAGACATTAAGATGGGCTATAATGACCCCTGAGGGACAAAATACGATTTCTTATCCTTTCTATCTGATCTTTCAAAAATGCTACATGATAATATATATACAACGAATATACCTTTCTTCGGAGTTTAAACGAAAGAATGCTAGAGAGAGTGACCTGTGTGCAATTTAACTTATCCACATTCGACTGCTATTGAAAAAAGAATTTTTAATTGACCTCCATGAAGGTCATATTTAGAAGATAATCTCTTTTTGATTATGTAGAGCTACGCAATTATCAGAAACGAAGAATTTTTGAATAAACTGGGAAGAGAAAATCATAGAATTAGCAGAATATATTCAGCATGATTTTTAACCAATATCAGTCGTTCCATCCCATCACATAAATCTTTTTGAAAAAAAGATGTAGCTCGTGAAGCAGTGATACAGTTCGAACTCTCTAGGTTCAAATTCATCCATTCTAAATCAATCTCGATAATCATTATCTGAAAGCATGGAAATTTATCTAGCTGAATCGATTGATCGTTTATAGAACTTACGGATAATCACACCGTTGGTTTCAATTGATTTTTGTTTTTGTATTAATCGAATTAAATCAAAATCCATCTTGCCGATATAATCTTTTCCATTTACAGAGAAGGTTATTTATAAAAAAAGAGAGATTTTTTTATTGGAAATACAACGGATCAATCAATTCTTTTTCTCGCTTTGACAAAATTATTAGAAAAGAATGTGATGCACGAAATTCGGGTGGCGGGGGGTAGTTTTTCCTATTTACCATAGCGTACATTTTCAATATAATGCATAGCATCAATTGTAATTATCATGAATGAAAAAAAATTGAACGAACTAAGAAGGGAAAATTAGAAAGTTTAGGGATTAGGATTTTCAGCATATTTTTAACTATCGATCATAAATATTTCAATCGATTGATCATCAGATCAGATATATTTTTTGTAAAATAAGTCTAGTTTTTTTGAATGTTTTGATTGGTTTTTGATTCTTCTTTGCAAGCAGAAGGTCTGCGCATTATTTCACCCATTCATGTATATTTTTGTGGTCTACAAATTGCTTTTAACGTTTATTTATTTTTTTATTTTTTTTCCATTCCGCAAATTATTTCTCTTATCCATGTATGGTTTGTCGGGTTTTTTCCTTGCGAAAAAAAAACAATTTCTCATATTTTCTTCAGTTAATGAAATTTTTCTACTGATTTCACCTGTCCGCAGTTATACGAAACGTTGGAGAACACCGCTTTACTGCAACGATTGTATATTATAAACAGCAACAGAGGTTTAACTATATTGAAATGCATTAAATGAGGCGTTTAGAGCTAAAGAGTGGATTAAGTCCATAAATTATAGTTTTGAGATAACCAAGGTTAAAGTTTATTAACACTTGTTGAATCCTAAAGAGATTTAGGGGACAATTTTCTCTTTATTGTTGTAGTATGAAGACTAACTTAAATATCGGTCATAATTTGGAAATTCAAAAACAATAATTAAGGGGCAATTCAATTTAAAATCAGAATTTACTGGACTTGACCCACTTTAGCTCTAAACGCCTCAAATTTGAATAAAAAGTTTGTGGACAAAGATATTGTATCGACAAAGTAAAATTATAAAAGCCAGTTTTTCTAATGATTAATTATCGTTATTACTAATCGTTAATTAATTGTGACACAATAAAATCATTAACTAATTAATTTAAATAAAAGTGCAAACTATCCGTTTTAAAGTGCAAACTATCCGTTTATTTTATACGACAAATTATTCGAATTAATATACTTCCATGTATCAAATGCAAAGTATTCGAACTCAAGTGCATTTAATATATTATCTCCAATTATTTCCAGAGAAACAGTGAAAGTTATTCATAAAAATGAGGGATTTTTATTAGAAACACATGGATCAATCAATTCGTTTTCTCGCTCTGACGAACTCGCGTTATTTTATAAAAGAATGTCGTGCACGAAATTAGGAAATTGGTAAATTTTTCTTATTTCGAATAATGTTGATTTTCCATTGCAACCCATAGCATCAATCGCATGTTTGTTTCCTCACGTACTGTTGCATAGTAATTGTAGAAAAAAATTGGTTTTTTTTATGAGTAAAAAAAATTTCTCGTTAAATGATCCATTAAGTTGAGCGCGACATTCGGGAGCCACGTATGACAAATAACGATTTTTCCAGAAATTTTCCGCGCTGCTTTTAGTGTGATTAATCGTTCGTTGTAACTGAAACAATAGGAAGTCATACGTAAATACAGGGAAAAACTTAAACTGCATGACTAAATTAATCAAGGGTAAAAATTCCGCGAGTAATAGTTTAAAGAAAAAAGCATTACCAAATCCCTGTAAAAATCTCCTGTAATTATTGTAAAATATGCAATTGTGTATTTGTTGAAATTTAATTTGATAAGGCATTTTTATCTACAAGTGTATAACTATTTTAATTTCGTAATCTCGAATTCGAAAATTTTCATTTTCATCTTACAAAAATTCGTATCATGATATACGAAAACAGTCAGAAATTTTCTGCAATTATCGTGATTTGTTTCGGAAGTTTTCCTTATATTGACAGATATTCGTCTAAAAAATTATTTCTGTCTAGATTGGAAAGTTTCCATTTTATTATTATTTCGAATTCAATTTCAATGAGATCATATTGATGGAGGAGATGTAAAATTACATAAAATGTCATAAATCTTATAACATTCTCCTGATATTTTAACTTAGAAAGAAGAAAAAAATATATATATGCATACTATACCATGTTAAATATTTCGTATCCTTATTATTTAAAATCGAAATGATTGAAATAATTTATATTAGAAAATTGAATGAATTCAGTAACGAAATAGGGAAAAATTATAGTGATATAGAAGAATTTAATAAAATTGAAGTGAATTTGTAATAAAACTGAAATATTTATAATTTTTGAAATAAATTTGTATATTAATTTATGCATACAAATTTTCTAATAAACTTTTAATAATAAACAAATGGAATTGTGTGAAATAGTTCGCAAATTAAATTTAAATAATTCACAAATAAAATCGAAATAATTACTAATAATAATTACATTATTTTTATTCAAAAATATAAAATTGAAATAATTCAGGAACAAAATGAAAATAAATTCAATTATAATAAAATAAAAATTAATTTATAAGTAATTTGATAAAATGATTCAGATTAAGTATTTTTCAATTCATAATTTCAATTGCGTAACATTGAAGGAATTTTTATTTCCCGAATTTTTTTTTATAATTTTTTTTCAATTTACGATTATAAGAAAAAAGTTTTTGTTAAGTTTTATTGAAAGCCAATAAAAATCAAACATCTTCATGCAGATATACTATGTGTATCAGTTTATCTCCAATCAAATTCAAAAAAATTTATAATCATAGAAATTATATATTAATATAATTAAATATTAA
This sequence comes from Pholcus phalangioides, assembly GCF_987345545.1. Taxonomy (NCBI): domain Eukaryota; kingdom Metazoa; phylum Arthropoda; class Arachnida; order Araneae; family Pholcidae; genus Pholcus; species Pholcus phalangioides. The sequence goes on from NW_028301602.1 coordinate 25,952,471, forward strand.
TATAATTAAATGTAATTATATATTAATCTCTATATTCTGATATATTACATATAAAAGAAATGTCTACCATATTTCTGGTTATAAAATAAAATATCATACGATGGAAACCTGTTGATATAAAGATATATTTTTGTAATAAATAATGGCAGTTTCTCAGTTTCTTTAACCACACCACAAAGTGTGTTTAAAAAAGAATCACGAAAACAGTACAAAATCTTATATTTGACTCAATTTCTAGTTCCAAATTTTTTTTCTATGTTCATCCAAGGAAACTCTACGATTTATTTGATTAAGAGAAAAATATTTATCACCATCTATATGAAATCATGCTTTTTTTTCTGAGAGTTTTCCTGTCATCCATCAAAAATTATCCTTCGCGAGACATTCATCTTCATCAAGCACATGCAACAAATGAACATTCATCTAATTTACCTCAGCCTTTTCAGCTTGTGGTTGAACTGATATCCTTTGTTTGGCATTATTCGCCTGTTGGTCGTCAGACGTAGTCGCTACACCCGCGGAACTAGACGGTTGTTCATTTTGTTCACTAGACATTTTTTTTTTGACAACTTCACGGGAATTTATTTCTCACTTTCTTCAATAAAATAATAAACAACAACAACAGCAGCGAGGAACAAGTTGTTGCGCGGCGAACACACACACACTCGTTCCCCTTGCGCCTTAAAACTATTTCCCGGACGTCGACCGGCAACCGGTGGCGGGATACACAAACGAATAATAATAAAGAAAAACTGAAATGAAATGAAATAAGGAGATAAAACTCTAGAGAGAGATAGAGAGAGAGAAAAGTAAGTGATCTCTGAAGATCTCCAAGAGCGTAAAAAGGCGTCGTCGTCTTTGAACGCACGCAGGGTAACTAGTGACAAGTAGACGCCTGTAACAGAGAACAGGGGCGTCTTCTGTCGGCGGGATGCCCAAACCAACACAAGAGGATGGATGAGAGAGAGATGATGCTTCCTTCTGGTTTCCATAGATGCTGTTCCGAGACGCGTGTGTGTGTGTTGCGTCTGGTGTGCGTGTGGAGGAAAGAAACTCTTGGATGCAACAAGAAGAAATTGCACAAAGAAAAGGACATAGAAAATTGTCTCGAGACACGTCTTTTTTTTTGTTTCTTTTCCCGGTTCACGCGGAAACAAAGACTAAAGGGAAGAAAAAAAATATATTTTGTAACTTGTGACATCTTTAGGGAGCGGTTAGAATGTCTCTCCAGGATAATATATATTTTTAAAACTTTTGTTGGACAGAATTGTTTCCTCTTTAAACTTAACAGATATATTATGATACGGACCAGTGTTATCCAAAAATATAATTTTGAAGAGTAATTTCACTCCTCTCTCCTTAACTTTAAGTGATGTTGTTGCAAAAGACGGTTGTTTTTTTGTTATTTGTCTGTCAGTGAGAAATAACTATTAAAAAAAAATTACTTAAAATTTGGAGGAGTATTTTCACTCCCCAATGAAATTCGGAGGATTGAAATTGAATTTTGATGCATGAATCACGCATCTAGACGCGTGTTGGCAAATACTCATACTGACATTCCTTATCGTTATGTTCTTTTTGGTCCGTAGGATTTCCTGCCTGTCAACGAAACATTTTGCGCCCAATTCATAATTTTATATTCAACAAATAAAATACAGTCTATACACAGTATTGGATTTTATTTCTTCTTTGCGGTCAAAAGCTCTGCGAATTATTTCTCGCATTTATGTATTTTTTGCACAGGTCCGCAAATTATTTCTTTCATTCATTTCATTTGTTTTCTGCCGGACCACAAATTATCTCTCCTATTTATGTATTTTTTTGTTTTCTTACCCACAAATTATTCATTCTATTTATTTTTTTAGGGAATCTGCCAAATCTTTCTAATCATTTATTTTTGGTGGGTCAGCAAATTATTTTCCCTTATTTATGTATTTTTTGCTCGGGTACGGAAACTATTTCGCATGTTCCTACTGGTCCGTAAAATTGTTCAACTGATTTCACCTGTCCGCAGTTGTAAAAAGGTTGAAGAACACTGCCTTACTGCAATGATAGTATATCGTACAACAGCAACAGGTTAATAACGTTCAAATGTAATCAAATTGAGTAACTATTTTGTGGATGATTTGGTTGAAGATTGTATTGACTAACAAAAATTACAAAAACATTTTTATATAAATTCTTACACACAATATTCGTGTAGTATGGAGTTAGAGTTTTCACAAAATTTCAAGGTAGCATATTATATGTACCGTATGTGTGTGTATATATATATGTAAGTATGTATGTGTATATTTTCACATATATATGTATGTATGTGTGTATATATATGCCTATATTCGAGCAGAAATATAACCTAGTTGAGTGAATTGAAAAAAAATTTACAAGTTCTCAAATATCAAACCAATATCAACGCGCCAAAGGGAAGCTGGAATATATAGTGTGATAAAAAATATAATAAAGGGGGAAGATTTAAAAAAAAAACCAACTTAGCGTTATGCTAAAAGCATTCAACAGTTAAAAAAATCGAAGATGAATATTTCAAATTGAAAAAAAAATTGACGAAATCGTTGAGCTGTATATATGAAGCTATCTCTGGGCTCGTCATCAGTATGAAACGCCCAAAGAATAACCAAAAAATATGCAAACGTTTCTGAGAGTACATGGGTCTTAAGCCTAAAATAATGTACTAGTTCCCCAACGTTTGCAATGAGTAGAGCCCCTTATGCGCCCCTGACGTCTGTGATCCCACCAATATGCGTTAAGATTCAGAGGGGCAAAATTTTGATGACAAGGGGGAGGGGGTCAGAGTTTTCCTGACTTCTGCTGACAAGGAAAGAGAGGGGGTCAAAAATGATTAAAAATTTGCTGACGTAATACTTGAACGCCTCCTATAATAATCTCGAAACTATAATAAATGACAAAAAATGAAAAATTCGAAAGGAAAAAAAAGTGTCTCATGAAAGAGCAAAAGAAAGGATAAAATTATATTAACTCTTCATTTAAATTAATGTTAAAAAACAAAACGGTTATTCATATAAAATTCGTTTTTTTTAACTTATTAGCGATGGCAAAATTAATTTTGATTCAGAAATTAATATTGAGTTTTGGTGCAAAAAATAATAAATGTAAATTTTGGAAAATGTTGTTATATTTATAAATACATTTATTAATTTAGATTTCACATAAAGTATTTTCAAATAATCTTAAAATTTCAATATAATATTGAATAAATTCAATTATAATTTGTTTTCCAATCACAAAAATAAATGTTCCATAATTAAATGATTGAAAATACCAGCTGAGATGGAGAAAGAATCCATCCAATAAATATACAACTAATGAAAAAATGGAATGGAAATATTTTCAAAATTGAAGGATTCCGTATCATTATGAAAGATACTTTCAATCACTTGTAGAGAATGATTTAAGGATTTTTGAAAGGATTCCTATTGAAAATTTGCACTGAATAAATTAATAGAGAGACTAGAAACATCGAGTTTTTTTGTACTAGACGAGAAGGTAAGATGATGAAAAGACGTTCTGTTTTAGGAAAAACAACCTCAATATACATTAAAAAATAGTTTGTCTATATTGCAATAATAAATGTATTGCTTTTTTTGTACATGCATTCATTCATATATATGTATATATTCATTGTTCTTTGGACCGTGATAAGGCTGTTTGGTCTGCTGGTAGTGGCAAGAATATATTTCAAATTTTTTCACCATGAAATTTAATTTGAATTTTACATAAAATATTTTCAAAATGATCTTAAAATGTCCATATAATACTGAATACATTCAACGATAATTTGTATTCCCAGCTGCAGAAATGAATGTTTCATAATTAAATGATTGAAAATACCAATCAATATAGGAAAATGATCGAGTCAATAAATATACAGTGAAACCTCGATACAACGATACTCTGCAGACCGAGGAAAAATGTCGTTGTAGAAAGATTCTTGTTATATTACATTTTCGTCCCATTTCGTCAAATTTATACTGTTGTTGTCATCTTTTCTAAATCGGCATTGTTATTTAGAAAATACGCTTTCATGTGTTTATTCGCCACAAAAATTGTAACTGATCAGTTGAATAATAAAATTCATTTACTGCATTGCCCTTGTGAAGTTGTTTATCGCATTACACAGTCATGGCATACACAGAAAGTAGCGAAATCAATAACTTCATTAGCGCTTTCGGTGATCCTGTGGTGCAAAATACCTACGTGATAAGACGCATTCAGAAGAACGAAAACAAACCGCCTGGCAGTCGAGTGGTTAGGGAACTAGCTTCTCACTGTACAGGTCTGGGTTCGGTCATGGATGTTTACTACCACTTACAAATTCCTTGGACGGATCATGCTAATCCCTTGGGAATACGTGAGGATCACGTTATTAAAAAAAAAAAAAAGTAACGAAGTTAAAATCGAATTCAAAACGATTTTGAGCAAATTATTAAAAAATGCTGTTGCAGCGGTTTCAGAAAAAAGATCCCAAAAATACCGTTGTAGAGGGGGAATTTATCGTAGTGAAGGATATCATTGTATCGAGGAGAGTTTAACATTAGACATTGATCAATTCCAAACAAGATTTGAAAAAAAATATCTTTGCAAAGGGATTTGGGGCCGTTCAAGTATTACGTAAGCAAATTTTTAGCCATTTTTGACCCCCCCCCCCCGTCAGTAAAATTTCGTCATCAGCTCTGCCCCTCTGAATCCTAACTCATATTTTCATAAAGGGTGGTCGATGACGTAAGCATTATCCAAACCCCCCCCCCACCCATCGCTGATGACGTAATACTTGAATGACCCCTTTAACGTTTTATCAAGCATCACTGTAGCGACTGTATAACTAATGAAAAAATAGAATGAAAATATCATTTATTTTATAAATTGGAACATTCCATGATGTTATAAAATATGCTTGTAACCACTTGTAAAGCATATTTTAAGAGATTTTTGAAAGGATTGCTATTGAAAAGTCGAGCTGAATAAATGATTAGTAAAACTGGAAACATCGAATTTTTTTCCCCAATAGATAAGGAGACAAGATGAAGAAAAGACGTTCTGTTTTGGAAGACAACCCCAATATATTGGAAAATAGTTTGTCTCGTTCTTTTCTTCTATCTCTTAAGAGAATATATATGCATTGCTTTTTTCTTCGGACCGTGATAAGGCTATTTGATCTGCTGATAGGGGCAACAATATATTTTGTCTTTTTTTTTTTTTTCACCACCCTGTTACTATAGAAGAGTTTCCTTTTGTTATACGCTCTACGAGCCTTCAATGTTTTATCAGCGGTTCTTCCATAAACAGTGCGAAACGTGACGATACACCAGGAAAACTAACTAGAATAGGGATTCCCAAAACAAGTGAAGGATATAAAAATAAAAATAAAAATACCTATAAGTTTTCTTTTCTTAGTGGGACGAAAAAAAAATTGTAGTCACTCTGTTGCCATCAAGGAATCGATTGAACGAGTCGAGGACAGAATAAGTCAATGATATTAAGGGGACGTTTTTGTTTGTCTTTTTTTTTTCGGACAATTTGTTCTGACTTATCGATGATGCATAAGAGGAAAAGTTACGTTACGGGAAAGATAAGTATCGCCAATCGAAGTGATGGTCTATGGTTATACATGTGGTGAAATAAACTGCGTGGATAAGTACTGTATATATTTAAACTTTCTAATGAAATAGTTCTATAATGTACCGCTTTCTAATAAATGAAAATACATATATTTTTTAGCTTTCACATTGTGTCGCGCCATTATCTTTATGTGGTATAATATCGATATATGCTATTTTATAAACACTCATTGCCGAAACTATTCTCAGGCATGTGACTATTTAAAAAAATATATTTGTCATACATATATATATGAAATTGATTTTCTTTTTGTGTGATTGTATGCTGTGTGTACCAAACAGAACCTAACTTGAATGATAGGCTGCTTTAAAAGTTTTTCAGGTCTGGGTAAATGCCCGAAATGGTCGGAAATGCCAAGCAACAATGGTTCGTGAGCTTTAACAGTGACTTTTGGAATGTTTACGTTGGTTACCGTGGTTCCAAAACAATGCGTATCGGGCATCTTTATCCCTTGACAATGATCTGTAACTGCTTCAATGCTCCCTGTATATGGAGAAAATCTAAGCGGCACCGGGTATTTTTGCTAGTAAGAAAATATTTTTGTAAGCATTGATTATTGACAACTCTTTGACAAGATTGCAGCAAATAATGTGTGTTGCTGTTCTTTTTTTATTTATATTTTTTTCAAAAATGATCTACCCTACGATAATTTTTCCAGTTACGTTTCACTAAAGAACAATTTTATGAACAATTCGCCGGCCCTCACAGATTTTAGAACAACGATGTTTCTTGAACAAAGATTCAGTCAACACGACTTTTCGAACAATGCTTCAGCCCAGGACTTAACAAATCCCAGGTGATTAAAAAATTGGTAACGACTCCTGAAATTTTCTGTTTTCATCACTGAATTGGGATCTGGTGGACAACGAAAAATGTTCATATTTGTGTTACCATTAACCTTTAAGTCCTATTCTAGATTTTTCAAGGCCAAAATGTTTCATTATTTTTCTCCTATTTTATGGGCGCGAAGTTCCATTCACTCTCATTCTGACTTACCACTTTTAGCTGATGATTTCTTCATTCTTTTCTTCAGTTTGAGAATGAAAAATAGAAGGGTTTAGCCGAATAATGGCCCATGTTACAATTTAAACGAAATATAGTTATTGACTAAACGACGTACTATGTAGATTCAAGTTCCTGCAGAAACCAACAGATTTAGTTTCTATGGCACTTTACATAGCTGCAATCCTGGCAAAAAAAGGTATTTCCCTAACTCAGCGATGATTGTGTACCCTCTAAAGTTTGGAAAAATCACATAGACTGTTATTTGGTCAAAATCTTCAATAACAAATTTTATTTATTTCAAAGACATAAATTAATGGTGCTTTTACTGCCTTCCTAAAAGTTTTAAACCAAACACTATTTTGTCCATACAAGATATATTCAAATCTCTAGTTGTAAAGGATTTTACCACATTTCATGTCAAGAACGCGAGTTTTTAATTAGTTCGGATCAAATTTCATACATAAAAAATTTTATATTTGAATGTAAAAGGTACTGCGAGCAAAACACTATCGATAAAACGTTATTAACTATGGGCAACCTAACTTTTTTTTTTTTCAATTTCATGGTGCATGTGAAACAATGAATTTCAAAGAAATCGCTTCAAGCGGAAGGATTTAAAATTATATTCAAAAATTTAAAATTGAATTCAAATAAGATCTCTAGCAGCAGCGAAGGTAAATAATTGGGGAAGCACAATACAAAACAAAATTGAAAGGAATCTAACTTAACAATTTTTTATCAATAAACTGTTCACACATCTTTTCCTTTATATAGCTAGTGTCAAAAATATTTCCAATTTTTCATCCAAATTCCATTGTATTGCCAAAGACGTCAATGGACTTATTTGAAAAGTTCAAAAACCGTGGGAAAACGAATAAGAAATATTTTCATTAAAAAAAAATTGAGAACATGGATTTTATGATTTGCGGATTCTGATGTTGAAACAAGAATGTCCAACAAAAAAAAAAACATTTCAACAGTTTTCGATTATTTCCTACTTTATATTTTATATATTTTTGCATGTTTTATTTACAAATCGAGTAAAAAAAAAAAAAGTTTGATCTTTGAACTTTATTGAAAATAAATGAAGAGCATACATTTTGTAAACGCTAAGAAAAGAATAAACACGGGAAAATGAATAAACACGGGATTTTTCATTCTTTGTCATTGAATGAAAGGTCATAAATCATTCGATTTCACAAATAGAAACATTGTTTCTCTTCTCCCTTTCTTTTTTGTTTCGCAACATTTTATTTTTTCATATAATCAATGGAAAAAATTTCATTTTATTTATTTAGTTTTTATTATTTTTCTTTTCCAACAAACTTTCAATGTTTCATCTCTTCTTCGCTCCAGAAATATATATGTTTTTAAATCTATTTTCGGAATATTCAATCTCAAGAAGAAAACTCGAAAGGAAAGTTTCCCGATATTATTTTTTTCAATACTTTTCGTGAATTTTATACAAAAAAACCATGCTTTCAAATTATCAAGTTTTTCAAGTATTATTCTCTTTCTTTCAGTCTCATTCGTTACTGCGTGTTTTTGTAGCAACTATGCATGGCGTGTGTATTCGACACACAAAACTTATCTGTAACTATTTTTATGATTAGAGTTTTCTTCCACAGCACGTGCAACGAAAACACGATAATCAATAATAGAGGATGTGCTTAAAAATAAATGGCAGGAATTTCCGAAGTTTTGTGAGTGCAAAACCTTTGAACAGTCCTTGATGGAATGTTTTTTCAATGAGAGGCGCTCCTTTCACTTGTCCTAGACAGATGGCGTGGAGAAGACCATGAAAAGCATATGGCTTCCGCAAAAAATCTTCACAAGAAATACTCTGCAACGGGTCACTTAAGCGATCTACAGAATAAATGTGCCACTTAGTTGATTTTTGGAAAATTATGTTTGAGAGAGAGAGAGGTAGCAGGCCACACCAGATAACCCCGAGGGCCACATTTGGTCAGCGAGCAATAAGTTTAGCATACATGGCTTAGAGGGTGGGTTGTAATGAATTACTTACCCTTCAAATAGCATTGGAATTAACACAAATTGATTATAACAACATATAAAAGAATTTTCTTTCGAAATTTCAATTTTTTGCATTAACAATTTTTTTTTTATCGTCGGGGAGGGATGCACGGGCCCACTGTGCGCCTCCCTGCGTGCATATCTGATCCTACCAATATGCGTCTGGAGGTAAGGATCAGAGCCGACAAGGGGAGGTGGGGGGGAAGCAGGGTTCAAAAAATGGCTAAATATTTGTGGACGTAACACTTGAACGGCCCCTAAAAGTGTCGACTTCCCTTTATTATCATCCATAAATATCATATACATTACAGAGAACAAATGAAGAACAAGGTTTCATACGATCCATAAATGACAGGATACAATTAATTTCATGAACATAATTCCCGTAAAAAAAAGTTATGTAAATGTTATTTATCATGTATAAATGTGAAACGGTTTTTATTAATACTGTTAGAATTTATTAGATATATGGAGATGACAATTTTTTTTCTTCGAAAGGAAACAAATTAAAATTATGTAAAATATATTATGTGTGGCAAACAGCAGTGTCAGTTTTAATAAAATATAATATCTCAGAGTCATTATAATGTGTTATTTCAGTTGCAGTGAAAAATAGATGGGAAATAAATATATAGATGGTGCCTAGTACTTATAAATTTTACATGATTCAACCTCCAGATAGTGCCACGGTTCCTTCTCTCTGTGAGAGGGCATTTGAAGGTCATTATTCACAGTAAGAGTTCTCAAACTGTATCAGGTTTAACAACTCATCTGGGAGACGCGCATACAATACCGTAGAGACATTGCTCAAAGTGGCTTTTGCTCAACAAGTCTTTTCTTGCGCCACGCCACTGGGGCAAGGCGAAAATTTTAAATTCATGCTAATGCGATTTGACTCACGTTTGCGAAGGAAAATTTAGTGCAATGTTTTAAAAGACATCTATTGGTATCATCTATTAGCCGAAGTGTAACTAATTTTGTGAACCGGTGTATTTAAAATTCCAGCCCTGCTCATTAAACGCAGCATTTGTTCCATCTTTCAATCTATCACTGTTTCATAGACTTTTTCGAAACACCCTGTGAGAATAACCATTCACAGTCAGCTATAAACTGCACGATTCGAATTAGATATTAGATTCTATTGAACGACCAAAATGATAAAAACGATGAAACGAACCGTTCTTAAATATCAAACTTCATCTTTTGAAAGAATTTTTCAAAAATTATTCGCATTCGAAGTTCAAACAGGAGTATTTAAATATACATTTTCAAATACAAAATGCTCTCTTTTCATCATGTTGTGACGAAAATATTGAATATGGTTTTATTTAACTTTTCATAAGTTCTATTCCGCATATGGATTCATTTTATGTATTCATTCATATATATTTGCATGTACATATGCATGTAGCCCCCTTAGCAGTTCAACAATCTGTGGTTGGAAATGCCTGGGTTGAAATGCCGATGAACAGGAATCTGATACTGTAGGTTTTCTGGTCTAACTTTTTCACAAAAATGAACACGATGCCATAAATATAATATAATATATAATAAATACTGTATCCGGATTTAAATTTGAAGTTTTGAATTTGTGAATACTCTGTCAAAATAGTACCTTGTAATTTTGTAATTATATTAAATAATATGTTACTTTGGTTTTAATTATGCATGTTAAGTGATATAACAGAAAAATATTATATAAGAAATTTCAATAATTGCGATAAATCTGCAGTAAAACCACTCTATTCAATCCAGTTTTCTAATGAGTACTGATTATCAAATAGTGGAGATAATATTTTTACTTTTCCATGAGGGATGGACTACTAAATTTTCTGTAAGGATTTTTAAATAATCAAACTTGGTTATAACGACGTTGAAGATTTCATGAAATTTTATCATTATATCCGAGGTTGAAATTTCTAAGACGTTTTTGACGAAAAATACAGGGTTTGCATAAATGAATATCACGCTTTTAAAAATTTATGTTTTCAAAACTATTTTACATAATATAATTTGTGATACATGGAAATAAAGAAAATTATTTTTTTTCCAACATTCGCTCAATAGATGGCAGAACTTACATAGAACGCATCTGAAATTAAAAATGGTGAAAACTGAAGATAAAAGTTTTTGTGTATTAGAATATGCAAGAGTTGTCTCCACTACTTTACTGCAGCGTACATTCAGAAAGTTGTAACTGAAAAATAATTTATTTAAATAAAATTATAATAATAAAATTATAATAATAAAATTATAATAATAAATAAATTAATAAAAATTAAATAATAAATAATTTATTATAAAGAATGGTTCACACACAGTCAATTTCACTCACTGCGCTGTACGGAAGTACTGCCTATCTATTGAGCGATGTTGAAAAAATAACCTTAGGAAAAGATAAATGTGATAAAACGCGCCCTTTTTACCTGGTGGTCAAAAATTGAACTATTTTTATTGAATCTTTCTTTCCCCCATGGTTCACATATACCATGTTTCATCAAAATGCCTCCATCACAATGGGCGCTACATACTTCTGAGTAGTGTCAGTTTACTTAAAGCCACCCTGTATTTGATATGTTTAATAAATCATTAAAGTGTTCGTTTCAGTTACCTAAGTACTTCAAGATACCGCTCTACAACTCATGAAATAGAGAAGAGATCTATAGATAGATTTCTTCAGAAAAGTGAATCATATTTCATGACTGTAATGGTAGAAGTTTGATAACTGTTTCAAAAAAAATTATTTTGTCAGATTTTACGCTACTAAACACTTTTTCGTGGGTCTTTTTTTACCCCAAAAATAAGGGAAAGTGATCCCCCCGACCATTTTATGAGAGGATAAAGCCAATCTGTTTCTTGGACATGAAATAAAAAGAAGTTATTCTAGATTTTTCTATTTTATATATCACAAGGGTAAAGTACATTCGTGGATGTTTCTCTTCGCTTCAATCATTGGTCACCATTTTTTTATTGGATTTTTCGCTTTATGAAAGTAACTCTTTTTTTTCTCTGTATGATTATTATTTTTTTTATTTATTATAAAGAATTTCATCCTGCTCCTTGAGATGATGATTCCAGCATCTTCGCACTTTCGCCACAAAGTTGTAACGGATACGAGATTTATTTATTTTTTTTCACAAATGTTGACACGATTTCGTGTCTGGAATTGCTAAAGACATATACGGGGTACGTGACAGAATTTCTATAACTGCGATCCGATCAAGCTATATTTATTTATATATATCTTGATTTCAAAATATTTTCTTGTCTCTTATTTTGAAATTCAAATGTGGGAAAATTTACGGAGAGATTTTCTTGTTTGTTTTTGTTGCGATGTTGGATTCTTATGATGTTACATAAAAATAAAACACTGGATACGACTTTTACCGTCGCAATGTTATGGTCTGTAGTACAAATCTTTTTGACTTCGTTCATCGTGAACGTTTTCTTAAACTCTCTACAATGTATTCTGCAAATACGTGTATTGATAATATTTATTTATATTTTTTCTTTCTCTAAGAAGTTTCTTTTTCTTAGATAACAAAATATAACAAAAAGAGAAAGTAACTAGAATAATTTTTTTTATTTGTTAAAGTGACATAAAATGTGTAACTAAATTCTTACATTTCAATGGAAAGTTTCTACAGGTAATACTTTCCTTACATAACTATTGATATAGCTATATCTTTTAATTTGAATTTATTTTTATGTTCATTCAAACATTTTTTAAATTATTGTTTTTGTTATGTTTTAGAATTTATATACATATATATAATCAAATATTTACATTTTTAGCGTTGTGCTGTAGCTTTTCCTACTAGATTCTAACGAATTTCAGACTCTAAAATCCCTATTTTTCACAGGATTATTGCAATTTTCTTGCAAGGAAAAAGCAATTAATACTGACTTACAATCACTATACACACACACACACAGTTGCAGGATTTCCTTATACATTTCTTCCAATTTTTAGTTTTCTTTTATTTCGATCATAGTTTTCGTCGCATCATGATAGTTTCACGTAAAAGAGAGGACAAACTTTCCTGTGTGTGAACACACGTGGGGGTATTATGTTGAATTGTCGAATTCATCATATAACATTACATTAACTTATTAATATTGAAATAGTTTTGATTATAGAGAAAGGTTACTATATTGAATAGATTGGCTTCATGGGATGTTGGGTTTTAATTTGTGCAACGTATATCTTGTCTTACATAATTAAGCACATGCTTATATATTTTTTTTTTAATTTTAAGGTACATTCGAATTCCGTTTAAACGAATACCGTTATAGTGAAAATCTCGGTTTAAAATGAATACTTTTCTGATTCTCCCAGATAAGTTTACATAGGAACCAATGCAAAAACCTGGAATTTTTTTATAACGAAATTTCATAAAAACGGAATGATTTCTCCGGACTCTGGGAGTTCGTTATAACGGAATTCGACTATTATATCGTATGAAATGATAATAATAATAATTGGAAAGCCAAGCTATTGTATGGAAAGTAAAGGCCTTAGATAACAGTTGTACACGGTACTGCTGTCTTGAGGTCAGATGAGAGGCACGTATCGAGTTACAAAGGATTGTAAGAGAGTGAAGGAAATGGCCGCCAAGCCATATAAGGCAGTGTTTGTTTTTCAGGGTGTGTGATTGGGGGCACTTGGCGAGAGGAAAATCTCGAGTCTGGACGGTCCCCTTGAGATTTCCCCTTTTTCTAGTTGTATTTCAATCCTTCTCTGTAATAATTCCCTTCAGGACGTGTAGCCAGTACCTTTTAATATAGTTTTAGCTTGCCAAGGGGCTTTTCTAGCATACCCTCTGAGAAAATTCTCCTTGTTTTGATTTTTTTTTTTTTTTTTTTGTGCTGGTTGCGTAGTTATTTGTGTTTTCACTCTCTGGTGCGGCAGAAACACATACTTCAACCATGATGAAAAAAAAATTAATAGCAATGATAATTAATTCATGTGGACTGATACGCCATTCGTTTCGTTTTTCTTTCATTTGAGTGTGCCTAACGATAGTCAGGCGACGCAAAGAGGACGCAGTCAATAGAGCCACCTGTGACTTCTCTACATCTTCAGCGATTGTCATTTCAAGTGTTATATTTTGTTCAAGCGTTCTCTGTTATCCACGACTTCTCTGAATCGATGCCAACATGTAAGTCAATCACGTGTTCTATTGTCGTCTGTAAAAGCCCAATGTATAAATAAAGAACCTTTATTGCTAAAAATTCGAATCCGATTTTTTAAAATTATTATTCTGTTTTACGTTGCCAAATGAAAAAGAATGTTTCCTATAACATAAATAATTCCCATTAAACATTTACATCCTCTGTATAATCTTAGTCTCTGATCAAGTTTTTTTTTTCGTCGTTTTTCTAAGTTAACCATTTTTTGGTCATGGGCGGAGATACGGTGGGGGGCATGGGAGGGCATTGCCCCCCGCATCATCAAAGTTGGAGTCGGCTGATCTAATATATATGTGTATATATGAATTGAAATCCTCATCATCGTGCCCCCCCCCCCCCAGAAATAATGACAGTGTCCCCACCCCCCAAACTTTCAAGTCTATCTCCGCCTATGGTTATGGTCGTATAATTTTTACATTCGAACCTGGTGAATTTGAATTCAAACTTTTACAGGGGTACAACAGAAACGACGACATGACCACAGAAAAAGATTGCTACCGCAGATTCCCGACCTGAGTGCTTAGCTTACTAATCACTAGGGGGAGTAAAAAAAATGGTGCCATTTTCAGAATCGGCTATAAATTGTAAGTCCCGGTCTAATACCCCTCGTGTGCAGAAAATGACCGTGGTTCGTCAAAAATGATCAATGATCAGTGTACACGAGAGCTAATTTCATTAAATTATATATTCTATTAATCGAATTTAGTGCGGCTCATTTCTTCCATGTCTTACTTTCAGATTTATGTTGATTTTTTTTATTTTTATATCTTGCGTCTCTGGATTGGAAGTTCTCACTGTTCTAAGAGCACCGAGGTAAACAAAGTCAACGTTTCCAGAGCACGCTTTTGGATGGTGGTATTTTCGACCATTCTTTCAATTCGTGACCCAAGTTGCACAATTTTTAATCTTAATGATGTCTGGCACTTGAATAACATATTTTCGAAGTTTAAAAAAATGTTTGTGCATAAGTTTAGCATGGTTTTTCTTCGTAATTCATGTAAATTTATGTACCATGCGACAAGAAGGTTGATATAAAATATACATTTTTATGTTTTTAAAAGAATTATATCTCTTTACAGTCATGAAAAAGAAACAAAAAAAAACTTCCGGATCGAAAATCGGGATAATATATCTGAAAATTTAATTTTTGAAAAGTCATAAAACATCAGATTTCATTGTAAACAAATTTTAAATAATACCAAGATCGCTTTATATATACAGGGTCCGTAGACACTTTAGCAATGAATAAAAACTGGAAAAATAACAGAAATCAAAAACGGTTTGCAGTGGTAGCATTGCTAGGGAACTTATTCATTACGGGAACTTTCTAAGACTGGAAAGAAGAAAACTAAAAAATAGCCGTTAGGTGGCGCTGGTGAGAGCGACTTCGGTAGAAATGTGCAAATGAGACGGTCTTAGAACTTCGCTCCTAATCCACTACCAGTTCATCATTGTAAACCGTGTATGTGGGCCTACTGCACTCTGCCGTTGCTGGATTTGTGACTCGCCTGTAATGTGTTATCCCCTTGCAATATGTCATTCCCTTTGGTGGTGGTAATGTGGAACACATACTGCTGTAATAAACGATTTGGAGGCATTCTCTTCGTGATTTACGTATCTTTTCTTTGACTTGTGTACGTCAGCACCACCTATCGGCTGTTTTTGAATTATATTTTTCCTGTAAAAAAAACTCCCGTGACCTAGCGATGCTAACCCTGCCAAACATTTATTATTTATAAATTTTTCAGACAAAGCACTGTACAAACGCTGTTTCAGTCAAGAGTGGGTTGAGCACCGTGGTTAACACCGTGATCAACAACTTAAGATTTGATTTTGTCTATATATCTGGGGTTTTTTCAACCTTTCTTGCATTGTGGGCTAAGTTAAACTTTCCACGAACCACCAAGTCCTTCCGTGATATCGTGGTATCATCCGTTCCGTGGTATCATCGATTGCATATTGGACAGGGCTTCCCCAAATTACTGAACACGTTTGTAATTAATTTGAATTTATTGTTATCATTTGAATATGCATTTTTATTTAGTTTCTAATAAAAATTTTAATTAATTTATTTATTCTTTTCAATCAATTATTTCTTTTACTGAATCCGAAATCCATCCCGATAATTCTGAGAAATTACCTTTTCATTAATTTTAAATTTTCACTTATTATGGAATTATTTGTTTTAAAAATTCTTAATTTTTTCAAAAATTATTATTTTCAACAATTCTGAAATTACTCTTCACCATTCTGAAATCATCCTCATCAATTCGGAAATTAATTCCATCAGTAGTTCTTCAACTATTTCTTTGAGTAATTCTGTAGGCCTATCTATTTTTTCATTTAAAATACATTTTCAGTAATTATCAATTTTTATCAATTATGAAATTACATATTTTTTTTCAATAATTATAAAATTATTTATTTCATTGATATGTTTTTAGCATTTTTGTAGATTCTGTAACTATCTTTGCATTTTGGATGCTGAATTTGGCCCCTCGAGATATGTAGCCAATGTGAAAAATTACAGGCTTCAAAAACTGGTTTTTTATTTTTTAACCGGGGGCTCAGGGTCCCCGAATTCGTTACGACAGCCTTTTCAATGTACGTCCCTTAAATGCGCAGCACTTATACAGCAGTACATATATTAGTGGCCAGAGCTCTTTGACGTGTTTTTTTTTTAAATTAATCGTAGATTAGCTATTTTCTAAAAATGGTCGGTGGGCCACTGCAAAAAGCTCGAAGGGCCACATTTGGTGGGCCGTCAGTTGAAGACCCCTGGCGTCATAGATATAATATAACTGTCTACGCGCGTCTAATTAACCTTATAATCTTAACCATCAATGTTAATTTTAGTCTATGCCCGGTTGAACAAGTATTATCTTATTTTTAAATGGTCATTTATTTTGGCGCAATTTGGCCTAATTGTTCCTTGCACCAATAAAACCAAAATCCAATCCAATCCTATGCCTGATCTAGATTCTACATGCCGTTATATGACTGATTTTTTGGTAGTTATTCTCGTAGTTCGTATAGTGCCATCTCTGCTCTTTGAAGAAAAGTGGGTTATAGGTTTCAAGAGAAAGATTCATAGGAGTTCTGAAAAATTCTCAATTCACATATTTAAAGTGAAATTAAAACACTTTCTTTTGAGTTTTAATAATCTAGCAGACATGCACCTCCCTGTCGCTGTTAAATTTTTAATGGGTTGAAATTTTACAGATTTATATGCAGGTAAAAAATTATGTTAAATATATATATATATATATACTTTTCTGCAATGAGGGGCTCATTGCAAAAAGTTATAGACCAAAATCAGCCTTCTCTCTTGCATCTCTAAATAATTTGAGTGTATATATAAAACACGACTTGATTACTATCTTAATCAATATAATACATTTGATCATTTTTGTCGCATCACGGTAATTTTCTGCACACGATGTCTAATTAGACCAAGACCTACAATTTATTGCCGGTCCCGAACTTTAGGCTTGTTTCTTATACTCATCGAGAGGCTTAATCAACATAACATCATCCGACCCGAGCAACGTGGCTTCCGCCGAGGGCACTCCTGTGTAACCCAACTGCACAAAGTGACAGAATGACGAACCACAGAACTCTGAATATGGCCATCTCAATGATACAAATACAAATACAACGCCACAACAGGCAAAATGCCCAATGAGTGGCTGAGAAAAAGATGCCCATAAAAATATGGATGTCACATATTTCAAAAATATAGCAACCCAATTAAAAATGCAATTAACAAAAATTTTAAACAATATATACACATGATAAAATGAGATAGTGGATTACGACCCATTACACAGAGAACAATATACCATAGGCCAAAAAGGGTATTGCACTCGGACCTGACACTCTACTGATAAAGAAAATTATGTATTATATTATTATTTTTGTTATAAGTGTTTTCGAGAAAAAAATTAAAAAAAGAATAAAAAAGTGAATTAGAAAAAAGAGGAGATAGATTTGAAAAAAGTATATATTTATACTGTGCATTTTTATTGTTCTGTATAAGTCATCCTATTATATTCCACTTTACCTACTTTGCCACTGGTACATTGTACTCATTCTTGTATCCGTATGGGTATCTATATGTCTTATATGTATTGTATGTGCTATATGGTTTTTGTCTACCAACGATTTTCTTTTTTAATATTGAATATTTCAATTTCCCCCCTTATTGTGACTTTCTGAAGCAGATACTACAAAATTTTACTTTGTACATGACGTTGGACTGGATTTTTTGTTTCACAAACACACACTCATGCTCTACACATACATGTACAAACTTGTCTTTCTCCTTCACAACGCCTCAGAAAGGCTATTTGTAAGTCGTCAGACAGCCTCATTGGGCTGGGAAACGACGCAATAAATTAAATTCTGTTCCGTAATTATGTTACAACGGAACGCATGTCATGTATTCATTAATGTTGTTCCATGCCTTGATCTTTTTCTGTAATTTATCCGGTTGGGTGACCATTTGTCTCCTTTCTCAAATCTCATATAAGAATATTATTTCTTTTCAAGAAAACCTGTGAATAATGAAGTGTAATTACACATTTCTCTCGTAGAAAATTCCAACATAATTAAGAAATAAAATTATGTTTTTAACGAAATTCTCGTGGGAAAATTAAGTTATGTTTGGTCGTGATTGTTGAAGATTGGAACATGAAGATACACAAAAATTCCATGACGAAAATAAAAAAAACGATGTGGTTGAAGATTATATAAAGAAATATTTATTTTCACTTCTTCAAAATATCTAAGATAATTGAAAATTGTTAAAGGATTTCCTTCTGTGCTTCTTTGACATTATGGAGTTGAAGAAAAGAAGCAAAATCCGTTTTTAGGGATTATTCTCTATACTAAGCACATAAGAGAAAGTGTTCGGAATCGTATGAAAAGGAAATACGAATCGCACCAAATTTTATATCCAGGCCACTAAAAAAACCCTATGAAAGTAAAATATACTAAGCTCAATTTGAGTAGTGGTTTATATGAATACTTGATTCTCTCAGGAATTTATGAAATACAAGATAAAAGAAATTGAGTCTGTATTCCATTGGCGGAGATACGTCCCCCCCCCCCCAGAGGTGGACTCTAATGTATTTGTGAATATATGAATTGACATCAACATGATTGTACCCCCTCAACAATAATGACCATGTCCCCTCAGACTTCCAAGTCTATCTCCGCCTATGATGTATTCCCCTCTGATTATGCTAGTGAAAGTGACAGGCCGCTCTGCTGTTGTGTGGGTCTCGTGCTGGATTCTCATCGCCAGAGAGCAGGCAGATCTTAAACAGGATACTTACATAACAAGAAATTCAAGCATTTACCATCTTTACTTCCAAATATGGAACACAGATGGCAGAACCAGCAAGACCACGAAACAAGCATAATTCTGACAACACGAATACGTTGGGGCCATACATACCCTCACTTCTTGCATGCAGCGATTCAGAAGAAATTCCGCAGAGGTATGTGCACAAGGTTCATGCACGGTCAAGTAGAAGTAGTATTAGTAGTGAAAGTGACATCATAAAATCCAAACAGATCAACTGTAATGAAATGGATGTGCCCAATTCATTATCGTCACTTATATTTTAGGTACGCCATTCATTTTGCAAGGGTTTGTATAGTTATTTTATAGTGCTCTGTCTCTCCTGAGAACAACAAAAACATTTCACGTTTCTAAGTGCAATATTCAGATATTGGGAATCAAAAATCATTGACAATGGGGGGAAGGCGTAGAACGAGTTTATGTGTTAGTTCATGAGGTTTTGCCCCTCATTTTAAGCTACTTTTGAAGTCCAACATCTAAGCGAATATCGCACTTAAAAACATGTAATTTTTTTTGTCGTGCTCAATAGAGACGGAAGCAACTTTCTTTGTGGGTTTTTTAGGAAAGGGTAAACAACTGAATGCTTATTCTTTTATTTTAATAACTATACAACAATCCCTTGCACTATGAATGACGTATCTGAAGTCTACACGTTGTTTGCATACCTTTCCTATTTGGGAGTATGACTCTAGGATTAACGGTTCTTGAGTGATTTGCGGTAAAGGAAGTTAATTGTGTTCACCCCTATATGATTCACATATACACAATGTCTTATCTACATTTTCCACTTATAAATAAATAAATATATATATATATATTAGGCATTTGTATTTTTATGTGGAACAGATTTTGAACTACTGTGCACAACTGTGAATCTATGTACAAAAATTGAAATAAGCGTAGGAGAAAGTTTAGCTAAAAAATCTATTATTATAAGTGGTAAATGTAGATAATACACAGAGTCACATGTATGACAAATTTAGGGTATGCGAGTTTATTTTAAGAATGGTTATCTTCAGCTCAATCACAATATAGTATGAGAATACAAAGTATGAGAGCCTTCAAGTTCATTTATTGCATCACAATAATATCTGTAAGGAAAACGTGAAATAGCACGTGATCAACATCATTGTGCAGTCAACGCCCGTTTTTATGAACCCAGACTTCGTAATCAGTTCGTAAAATCGAAAGTCCGTAAATGGGAGAGACGGTGAAAAAATGTGGGAAATAAAGAATGAGTTAGTCGTTCACTTTTATCGATGATTTCCATACAAATTCCTTATTTTTGTTTGCTTCATCGCAAAATTTTGGTAAATATAGGATTTCATGGAATTGATGCAGGACAAAATTTCGCGCGAATCTCGCTTCTCTGAAATATTTCCGCGATGGTGAAACGCCGCCAGAACCACTTATCGCGGAAAACGATCTTTTATTGGAGAACTCTACGTAATTTTTTGGAATCCCGTGCTTTTTTGAAAACTTCTGTCTCTGTAAGAGTTCTCATATTAATTCCATTCAAAATATTTTTTCTTCCACTGCCATGCACAATCTTTTCCGTTTTGTTGACATTGCGGGTAGGAAAGTACACGAACAGCAGTTGGCTTAAATAGAGTTTGATCGACTCCTGACTTATAAATGACCTATCGATAACCAAATCCTAATGTAACATACTATTTCTGAAATTACTAGTTCAACTGACTGTAATGAAAAAAAAAAAGTGAATTACGCATGTACTATATGTTGGAGATTGACTCTTAAAAGCGGTATTCACCGACATGGTTTAAACTATAGTCACAATTTTTTGATAAAAGATCGACACGGACTGGTTAAATTCACGTTTTTATCCAATCTATGTTGATCTATTATCCAAAAATTGTGACTATAGTTTAAACCATGTCAGTGAATACGGCTCTGAGACACGCAGAACGTCTGAAACGCTGAATAATGAAAAGTTGAAGTTGAAACACCGAAAGTTGAAAGATACTTTTGATTACAACGAGCATGGATTCGGCTGGAAAAATTTAATAACCGAACAAAAAATAGCGGAAGAAAATCGAATTTCGTAAAATAGAGTTGATAAAAATGAGAGTTCATAAAATAGAGTTGATAAAAATGAGAGTTCGTAAAATAGAGTTGAAAAAATGAGAGTTCGTAAAATAGAGCTCAAACAGAGAACAGCTTTATGGCATGCTGTTCGGGACAAAAAGATCATTTCGTAAAAAAAAGAAACGTGTTCGTAAATTGGAGGATCATAAAATCCAGTGTCCACTCTATGTAGAAATACAGCATTCGAATGATAATTAATCATCTCTTTTGCATTGTGAGTAATTTATCAAATATTGTAATGAAAGCTCAGCCTCGTGAAAATTAGCAATTCATGCAAGAAACATCAATCGATTCTAGATTCAAAAAGAAAGAATTTCATGTAGTGGCTGAAGACAAAAATGTTCGAGAGAACAACATTATGTAAAGTTTAGAGAAAAAAAAAAGTTCAAGATAAAATAGTGAACAGAGAAGATTTTATGATTACTTCAGATAAAAATGTACGCGTGTTATATATAAATAGAACTATAAGAAAAACATCGTTCAATATCTTACGTAAACATATGCTGTCCTTTTCTTTTATTCGCGAAAACCTGAATGAAGTATCGAGTTTTTACATGAAAAACATATTTATTTATAGTAGATTGTTCCAATAGAAATGTATGAGATGAATATGAAGAAAGGCTTTACGAAACACGAGTGCGTGAGACAAGTTCCTTTGAAAACGATAACATTTCTTATGTGACGTTGATTTCGAAATTACTCTTTTATGTATTTTGTGAAAAAAAAATCTCGAAATAGAATTTTCCCTCATAAACAATGAATAAAACGCATTGTGGTAATGGAGAATCAAAAATAAAGAAAACTTCTGCACGAGTTTTCAATCACCGCAAGCATGCAGTATCATCCATGAACATTTAACTTGTTTCTAATCGTTATATGCATGATTACCGTGGTAATTAGTTACAAACAACAACTAACTACCATTTTCCTTTCAAATCACCAATCAACTGATAAACGATTCCGAGGAAGAAAATTGTCTTCAAATGCAAAATTTCGTGCTCCATCAAATCGATTTTGAGAAGGGATTCGGGAAATTGTTTTCCGTATTTTCCAGCTACGAGGGGAACCCCCCGCCCCCATTTAGTTGTTCTTTAACTAACCTACCGACCATTTCCAGCCGATTTCGATCCGTAACCGACATTTAGCACACACAGTTTCAAAACTGGAACGAAATTGACTGGAACAATTAATTGCGGAGAATTCTGCTAAGCTCTGCAGAAAATTGTAGCGAAGTAGTAATTAACTAAATAGTCGGAGAGAGTTTCTGAGTGGAAGATAGAGATTTGAGGCCGCAGTTCAAGAATCTGTCCTAGGTCGGCGGAAAATACCAGTCATTTACGTGAATGATTTTCGGGATCCAAGCAATTGATTTTAATCCTTCATTTGACAGTGTTGCTCTTAAAAAAAAAGCGACATGAGTTTTTTTATATTTTTAAAATAAACGTGTTGTTTGATTTGTGCTCGTTTTGGAATTGACGCTTCTAAGGAGCTTGTAGCATTCTATTTTTAATTTTGTCATGAAATTCCTATAATTACCAGCAGAATGACTTATAGGAGCGCATGTCTCCTATTTCTTGAGCCAAGCAAGAACGATTTTTGATCCTTGCATTTTGGAGGGTTATTAATACCCATGAGTGGAGGAGACATTGTGCATTCTTCAACAATAATAGAATACTAAAAGTTGGCAAAATCACTTGTACTTTTATATTATTCAAGTCTATCTAAATCATATAAGAACAGTGTGTTCATTGAACTGCAGCATCCCATATTTCTTTTAATATTGACAATAAACGTTTTGTCAAGTCTTAATAAAATTCAGGGTATCTCATTTTTTTTAATATATAACCACTTAATTTTTTCTCTTTTGGATATTTCAATTTTTGCCAATTAAAGGGTTGAGAAATTGATCAATGATTATTATAGGTATCTTATTTCCATAAGTAATATAAATCTATAATAATTTCGTTAAATGTAAAACACTCTTGTTTTTGTAAGCTCTGCTATTCATCATCAATAACAATCATTTTCAATCCACTGCTGGATGAAGGTCTCCTCTAAATTTTTCCATTCTGCTCTGTCTGATGCTTTAATCATCCAGTTGACTCCAGCCACTTTTCTGATCTCCTCAATCCATCTTGCGTGGGGACACCTTCTCGGACGTTTTACACCACGGGGGTACCAATCTAGAATACTTGTGGTCCATCTGTTGTCCTGGCTTCATGCAATATGTCCAGCCCATTTTCATTTCAAACGTTCAATTCTTTAAATGATATCATACACCTTTGTGCGGTTCCTTATTCAAGTGATTCGTTTTCTGTCTCTCCTTGTGATGCCTAGCATAGAACTCCTTAATACACAGGCTGGCGCATGCGGCATTCTGGTCCTTTTTGTAGCACTGCTTACTATCTTACATCTTTCCATGCTCCTTTGTGTTGTCTGTAGCCTTTGTATCGTCTTGCTTGTGAGTGTCCATGTTTCAGCTCCATAAGTCAGTGCTAGTTGCACACACTGGTTAAAAACTTTTCTTTTCAGGCGTAATGGCATGTAACTTTTCAGAATTACACAGTCTTTGCCAAAAGTGTTCCATTCAATCCTGATCCTTCTGTTTATTTCATTAATGATTCCGTTGTCCATGGTAATTTCTTGTCCCAGGTATACATAGCTTTCTTCTTTTATCTCTGCTATTATACTTTTGTATATTATCAATAAATTCAACAATTTTTTTTTTGTTAAGAAAATATATATTATTTTTCCTCTGCCAAAAAAAACTATTTCTTTTTTTTCCCTTTCACAACAGCAATTTTTTTTACATTTACCCGAAACCTAATTTTTAATAATTACATACAATGGAATACAGGTATTTCATGACTATAATTAAAATTTCATAGTTTTAATTATATACTAGTAACTCCATTATTCTATGTATGAAGAGAGTCATTACTGTACAATAGTAATTAACAGTTTTTTGATATCCACGACTCTTTCACCGATTCGTGGTTTATTCGCGGCTCCCCAGAATATTTTAGTATATATTTGCACTTATAAAAAGAACAACTTCAAATGATAAATATTCACACAAATGTTTATCTCCTACTCGCCACGACGTCCTCTGACGAAGGTTGGTGATAGGTCCACTAGGAACTACGACGCTCACTTTGAGAAACACTGCTGTAGAGAGAAAGAGAGAGTCTCTTTCTTATCTTAACGACTGGTCTCTTCTTAACTAGGACTGACGGTCAGTTGACCTGGGGAAACTCATGTTTACCGAAGGGGATAGATACCACGGCAAAATTATTATACGTATACGTCCAATCTGTTTGGTACTTCTAAGAGACTAAATGCATCGCACGAATACTATTTGAGCGTAAGGCAAATGAGCTACAATTAAAATGTATGAAATTATGGTTAATGGAGCCTATAAGGATTTCCGGTAAGAATTTTTTCTCAATTAGCAAGAGCTACTCCACACATTGGTACCATGTACATGTCCCTCGTAAACATTTCTGAGAGATATGCTAACGGAATGGTAAATGCCGGAACACGTCTTCAAATTATACGTGTATCCCTTGCGTATTTATGTTGTCAAAAATGTGCGTGTTTTTGTGTTCCAATGGTGTTGCCATGTGTTTTCCATATTTTTGAAGTGAAAATGGCAGGTGCTTGAATTTTTCCGTGTTCAGGCATTTGCATTTTAGTTTCAAAATGTGGAACACACTCGTAACATAGTTTTGCGTTACACGAGAAGAACAATTTAAAAAAGATTGATGGTTACAAGATTACTTCTTTTTACTTTACCTAATTTGTTGCCCTTGTTTTAGCAATATATATGTGTGTGTTCCACTCGGAAAATGCATAGCAATAATGAATTAAACATTTTTCATCTTTCAAAGGTGTAACTTATGAAGATTCCAAGCGTGACTTAAAAATAATTCCTTTGGAAGGTGCCGTCATCTAATATTCAAATAAATAGTGAATAGATGAATAATTACTTTATTCTTATATTGTTTTTGAAATGCTGCCGATTGTTGCAAGACTTTTTTTGGAATCAAGAAACTCAAAAAACAACCTTTAGTGATGCAGGACTGAGTGGTTTTAAGGGATTGAACTCTGTCCTACCAGACAACGTAATAGTTGAAAGGGACACAAATACAAAAAGTAAGCTCAAAAGCATGTAGTTTTTGCCAATTCCGATAATACTCTTTTTCATCTATGGGTAGTATTAATGGTTTATTTTGTGTACCGTAACTTCTTCATAGTTGATAGAGTTTACGGGAATTACATCTAATAACTCCAGATTCCAGATTAGGAATCCTAGGTTTAACGGAAAGCTATAGTAAAAGTTACTTAATCTCTAGACTTTTATCGTGAGAGAATTGCGAAAATGTTACAATTAGTAACTTAGGTACACACAGAATATTTTCCTGCATGTTTTCATTGTCCTAGGAAGGAAAAATCATTTATTCCACGCAAAAGTCTTTCCGTTTAAAAATAGAAAAGTATTGCTTTAAGAATATTATTTATTAAAAAAATATATTTTTGAAGATTAATTTACGGTGGGAAATAAATTCTTAAATAAATTTTTGCCTGAATGTTATTATAATTAGGGGGAAAATCTTTTTTTTAAATCCTAATAATTGGGAAATATTTCCTATTTTTATTTACCTAGTTACATCCAAATTGAAGATTCCTATGCATACGTCTTTTGATAATTATAAGATCTTATATTACATGCAAAAATGCATATTTGAATATTCATTTGCATATTTTAGCCTTTTTAAGCCCTACTATGCATATAAATGCGTATAATCAAAGAATTTTCCGAATAAGGGGCCGTTCAAGTATTACGTAAGCAAATTTCTAACCATTTTTGACCCCCCACCCCCTCCCTTTGTCAGCAAAATTTCGTCATCAGCTGTGCCCCTCTGAATCCTAACTCATATTTTCATAAAGGGTGGTTGCTGACGTAAGCATTATCCAAACTCCCCCCCCCCTGTCATCAAAAGTCAGCAAATCGGAAACCCCCTCGCCCCCCCCCTCCCATCGATGACGTAATACTTTGGCCCCTTCTTAGCTTAAGCTCAATAATTTGTCAACTGAATATTGTTCATAATTTTTTCATAACAAAATGACTAAATAAATGCATGTTAAAGTTATTTGCATATGCACGGTATATACATATGTTAGGATATTTTTTCTTAATGAATATGCACTAAGAACTAGAAAACATACATGTTAAAACAAATCCGCTTGTTTTTTTCATGGAGATTTTTTAATGCATATTTTCTCAATATTTTCCAAATTTTGTGCATATTTTGGGATTTCTATGACTAATTTGGCACTTTTAAGTGGATATTTTGGCATTTTTAAGTGTGTATTTTGGTGTTTTTAAATGCATATTTTTAGAGCATGATTTCGCAATTTTTTAGTGCATATAATCCGGGATTTAATCATGATAAACAGTAACTTTCTGCATTAATTTATGGCTTAAATTGATTTAGAATCGAGAAGAGTGTACATCGAAAATATAATCAATCCTATTCCTTTTTTAGTCCTGTGTAATTGTTCATAATTTCAAGTACATTAGTTCCTTTAGCAAAAGATTAAATAATGAATATTATAATATAATATAAGCATTTCTCAGAATTGTTTTTGGTTGAAAATGTAATAAATAATTATTAATCAATCAGAAAATATACTTCTTCGATAAATATTTTGTTTTCGTATATATCTAAAAAAAATTAAAATACTTCTCTCTCTCGTTAGATTTCCTAGAAGAATCTTTACTCTTACTTCATTTGGAGGTATTCTCAAAATAAATTCTACAGCTTTTCGAAATTTCTTATGTACGAAAACGCAGGTTGTTATTATTATAAATAGCTCAATTTTCTTTCGGGAATAGTGTTCCCCTCCTTTGGAGGAGAAGATATAAATTATTCATTACAATAGAGAAATCTGAGTAATGGCATGACTCATTTATTCGGTGCGATTTGAAAAATAGAAAAAAAAAATAATTGAAAATGACACTATTTCCTATAAAGTAAAGGATTTTGGAAGTCCATTCACAAGCATAATACTGTACTTATATATTTGCTTGATTTTATTTATGTATTACTTTCGATGGTTTTATAGTGATCTATAGCGTACTTAGTAGATTCTATTCTAAGGAAAAGACCAATTCCTCCAGATCGCATGTAATAAGCTGAGGTTACATTTTTTATTCATTGAAATAATCTGCACTTAATAGATATTTTCTCTCTATAAAAATAATTCATTTGATCTGCTATAATATACATCAAACCAATCATTTGAATGATGTACAATCTTATTTGATTCTTTATGGAAGTCGATAAATACCATCACTGGCCATTTCGAAAAATTCATTAAGAACATGTTATAAGAATTGCAATTTCCTTTAATGGAAATTAGCATTTTTTGTAAGTCTATTCTGGCATAATGAATAAATATCAATTCAAACAACAAAATTCAGTTAAAAATTATCTAATTCAAAAATCAAATTAATACAAGTAATTTGAATAGCTCAAACCCCCCTCTATCTATTAACCTTTACAGTAGTGACGACGAGATATCTCGCCTAAATTTAGGCCTTTTATTTCAGGAATTCGAAGATATCTCACTTCCTTAAAACCCTCTTATTTCGACAATTCGAGCCCCGATACCATTATAAGTTGTTTACCCCTCGATAACATGTTTTCCATCTTTCGAACGTGTCAGATCAACTGCTAGTGGGCGGAGTCAGCTTTTGTTCAAAGTTTTATAATAGAAGGAGACAGACTGTAGACTGTGTTTTCACCCCTTCGCTTCAAGATAGGATAGGAACATACGTACAGCATGAAACAATAGTTAAAAGATAGAGTATTCCTCTTTTTTCTTGGTTTTTTTATATTCTTCTTTGAGTTGTGGAAGGGGAGCATATTCACTTGCATGAAATCGGAAAGAATTATTCTTTTTGAAAAACGACCCAACATTTTACATAAGGTTTAGTGACTTTCCCCGCAGTTATGATGCGGATCAAGAAAATTCTAAAAACAGCTTAAAAGAATAAGAGCTCTATCATTTTGATATTTCTTACGAACTGAATCGCCAGTGTACACGATGCTTCATGAAGAGTGCCCGAAAGTTACAAAAAATTTAAAACTGATTCTAAAATTGAGGTAAAATATGAAATAATACCAGGTGGAAAGTGCATACGGGATTTTAGTAAATTCATTTCTGTGAAATAATAACTAAGAAAATATGAAAATTGAAGTTTTCATACGGCGCAACTTTAAAAAAAATTATCCAGAGTGAAATTCACAACTTTATAATTTAAACAGAAACAATTTACCACGTACTATTTGAATATTTGTGTAAAAAAATCATTAAGATATTGGGGCCAAAATCAATGTAAGGCTCCTTCGACCAATGATTGAAATTGCTGATAAATGTCACTGTACTTGCCAAAATGTATTCTGAAAAGAAATGCGGAGATAGTCTTAATGCCAAAGACGGTGGCAAAGACAAAGAATTTCAATAAACAGTACTTCGGGAAGTTATTCCGATGCAACTGAAAGAACCCCACATTTTTTTAGTTTTGGCAATGTCTTGATTTTCAACTGAGAGACCCTATTGCGCATGAAATGCGGCAGTTAATTTGTTTTAAAAATAATTTTGTGTATACTATAAATCGTACAGTTCTGGTTGTAAAATTATGGTATTTTTTATTTGCTTCATATGATCAGTACATGAAGAATTTCTTACTAAATGTGACTTTAGTACCCAGGGATCGCATGGAAGTTAAATTACGTAACATTTTGGAAACTATCTCTTTGAAACATCTTTTGCAATTAGAAGTTTCCTCTAGCACTGATGGTTAAGGAATCAGCTATTGGCCAACGATAAGAAAAGGACACCATTCACATAGACGTGCGCTACTAATAAGCCATTCATCAAATAGCCCTGCAGTGATCATATCTTCCTAACGTCTATATCAGAACCAATTAACGTTTCTGTTTGGCCGAGCGAAGCGTTTAGTTTGAACTAAAACGCAAAGTTTGGAGACCATGTAGCCACAGTAAACACGCTTTTGATTGGCTGTTTTGCTGGATTATGCAAACTAGAGCGACGAGAGAGCCTGGAACGCATTAAGGTCTCGAGGGATATAAGTAGAAAACTCATTCTCCTTTTATGTTGCCTTTTCTCTCTTCAAGAAGTAAAGTGAAGAGAGATGGAGATACTTTACTCGAGGATAATGAAGTGTTCATCATGCTGTTAAACACACATTCACTTTATTAAAAGAGAAATGAATTATACCTCGGTTGTGTGAGTAATCAATTTTAATGGAGAAAAACGAACAAGATATAACATGAATAATTTTTTTTTTGTAAACATTTTGAAGGAATTGTTTCCACTCGTAATATATTCATGAAAGCATCTTGGATATATCGTTAACTAAATTTCGAGCACGGCTGATTTAAATATTCTTTCACCTAACATGAAAAAAAAACCCAATAAAATACAGCATGATCTTCATGTTAAAACTGAGAATCTCCTACAAAGGAAAATTTATACAATTAACCAATATTTTTTGCTGATGATATGAATAATAAGAATGGTTATGCCAAGAATAAATTATTCATAAACTAAATAATAGTCCATAAATGACAAAAATTTAATTATCGTGCAAAACAAACCATTTACGCCCAACAAAAATCTAAAACATAAAATAAAATTTATAGATTCAAGTGTAATGTGCAACCAAGAGTTCTTAAAAATTGAATCGTTTAAATTTATTGAATTAATATAACAAGAATGTGGTTAAATAAGAGGGGAATAAATATGCAGTATTTGATCATGCCTGAATAATGCTTCAGAAAACTGTATATCATTTTTATGCGTGATGTGAATGAAATTATAATGTAATTTAAATGTAGTGCTTCCTGTATTTCTTTCAATAAAAGAAACGGTGCCTATATTTTTTAAAGTATAATTTTAAAAGTGATATAGTAATATATGCATACTAAAGTACGATGCAATGATAAATTGATTTCGACATTTCAGAAACAAATTTTAAAGAATTTGACAATAATTACGAACCATAGTGTTATCATATTACTTACAAATACCCGTTTTTGCATATGAGTGTCAAGTATATGAAATTGATGCTTATCTTTTCTTAGAATGATTCGTTTGTCATATAAATAGAGCGTATTCAGACAGTCTCTACCCAGGAATTTTTCTTCCCATCTGTTAGTAGTAAACAAGAATTTTCAATTGCAGAAATGTTTTATATGAGGTAAACATTCATATTGTGTTACTTTTACATAAATAAAATTTTGGAGAGAAAGAAAAATCTTAAAAATTAACTTTTTATATTTTTCTTAAGGCCCTATAGTCATATGTTTTAGAAGTTTTTCCGTGATAAACAAAACAAATTTTGTCATCGAACGACAAAATCTGAGTGAGGTATTTAGTTTCATAATTTATATGATTTTCTGATTTTTTTTTACAGTAAGAAGCCATGTGTTTAGTTAATATTGAAGGATCGGTGCGAAAAGTACTAAGAAATAATAATTAGAGAAATATGTTTCCCATTTAACACTAAAAGAACGGAACTATACGTTATACATGGAAGGACCACTCCCTTCCATGTCACTCCTTTAAACAAGTCTATATCCTTCTGAAGATAGGGTCTCCAAAACCTTAAGGCATACTCTAAGCCTCGAAAAAATGGAAGAATGACTCTGGGAGAACGCAAAGAGACATTTTTAAAAATCTAACCGAGCATTCTATTTGCTTTTCGACCACCGCGGAACAATGTTCAGAAAACCTAAGCCGCTCGTGAATGAGAATTCACAAACCCGTGAGCCTAGGTGTATATATAGCTGTAACAAATACTATATAGTACCATAACATATTCCGTTCGTTTTTATGCTGCACTTGAAACCTAAAAATAACTTTATTCAAAAAATTATAACAGATAATTCAGTTTTCATTTGATAGGTGACAGCAGGGTTCCTCATTTTTCTGCTCGATATTTTTTCGGATATTTTTGTGTAGAATGAAAAATTCGGCATAAATATTTTCTACAATATTAGAACCAGTCGCAGAATTTCCATCCCTTTCGGACACATTATATTCTGTATAATAGAGCGGTACAATATACAATATTTTTGAAAATATATATATATATATTTTTACCTTTTTATGCAAACTAAGAAGTCGTGCTTCTTTATATACCATTACGATATACTATTTCACTGGAG
The DNA here is from genome assembly GCF_987345545.1 of Pholcus phalangioides. Taxonomy (NCBI): domain Eukaryota; kingdom Metazoa; phylum Arthropoda; class Arachnida; order Araneae; family Pholcidae; genus Pholcus; species Pholcus phalangioides. Next base: position 25,984,094 of record NW_028301602.1, read on the forward strand.
GTAAGATTTTCTGTTTTCCAGAACAGCCCAGTTACAGTATATGGTTCTGTTTTGAGCCAAATCACCGAATATGTGAGCTCATGCCCGCTCCGGGCTCCTACATATTAAGACCCTCAAAACAGATCAAAATACGTTGATTACACATTTTCGTCATGGATGCCAAAGAAAGCATTTCTGGTATATTTCCCCGCTTGTGTGTCATCGTCAATAAATTAAAAAGGACGAAAATGTTCAGTTTTTTTTTTCTTTTCTTTATATAGTACGACAAAAATTATCAAATCACCATTAAGACGCTCACAAAAAAAAAAAAAAAAAAAAAAAAAAAAATCCTACTACAATACGTATGGAACGGAAATATGCTTTAATCAAGCTGAGATTGGCGTTAGTACAATGTCTACAACATATTAGGAAAGATAAAAAATGGAAAATTAATGATGTCGAAACTTATTTTAAAGATAACGAGATATACGAGAGAGAAAGAGAGAGATTTTATTTTATTTTTATTCTCTCATCTGAATGATCTTTTAACGATGGATTAAAGTTCGCTTTTAAGCAGATTCTGGTTATGCTCTTTTGCGCCTGTAATCAGAATTCGATTTGTGCCTTTTAGAGCAGAGCCAAGACGAACGAAATAAGAAGAAAAGTATATATAAGGGAAAATCCTAGGATAAAGGAGAAGGAGGGAAAAGGATTAATAGCCTGAGAAACTTCTTCCAGGAGGATACGGTAAGAAAAAGAAGCATCTTCGCAAATCTCTTTACGCAGTTTATCGCCCTTTTTTTTACTTATTTATTTTCTCCCTGAAAAGATGGTCTCTGGTATAATATCTCCCAGATTCCGCGGCTAATAAATTTATACACATGTAATACACACAAACGAGAACATTCTTTAGATAATGTAACAATCCATCGTGCATATGCCGGAGGGGGAAGAGAAAGAATATGCTGGAAAAAAGATTTATTTTTCCTAATGGCTGGTGGTGATGACGCAAATTATACGAACGTAATAGATTGATGGCACGTAATTCCGAATGAATTGTGCAGTAAGTACTATAACGAGGGATTTGAGACCAATATATATAATGCTATACAACAAAGCTTGATTTGAATAGCTCTCTGCCTTTTTTTTCCCCCGTACCTATTTTTCTTTAGCAACATGTATCGTTACTTATTATCATAAAAGTTATAAAAGTTACGGAGTAATAATTGTAATTACCTTTTATAGCATATACTTAACTGAAAATATCATTCTTGGTTACTCAAATATTTTTGTACATAATTGATTTGTAAATTATATACTTTGATAAAATACATATTTATGGCATTAAAATAATAATTGCACTAGTCATATTATTTCTAGATTATGAATTTTTTTTATCTCTTTAAGCAGTTCATTGCCCCTTTTCTTATTTACTTATTTACCCATGAAAGTATGGTCTATCACGGGGTGACAAACTATTTTCCAAGGTAATATATTGGTTGAATGTAGGAACGCGTGTTATGCGTGTGGGAAATGTGTGACCCTTACGTATTTATGTTTGTTTTGTGTTGTGCAGGTGATGTCATCTGCTTTCAACATTTTGAAGTGAAAAATTACAAAATTTTCATGCAAAGTAAGTATCGTGGTGAAGGTTTGCGTGCTGTCTGTGAAGAGATGGGTTCACATTTGTACCTCAGAGTTGGAAATCCGCAGAAACCCAACTTCACCCTGCCCACCACTGTGCCGCCAACAAAGTTCTCAGCTGAATCCTCGCAATGACAATCCAGCAAGATGCCCACACGACAGCACATCGTCAAAGGAACGGACTTAGTTTCTTTCAAAATAACGATGATTCCGGTCTATCACCATAGGCAACTTATTACCGACTGAGTTATGCTGGAATTGTGATGTACACCCAACAGTTTCAGTGCATATCTAGTGTTATCCGTGAATTTTGAGTGAGATCGGAAGTGAGATTTTTTATAAAAACGAACTCATTGTTCTCCATCTCTCAACAAAAAACAGATTTTGCCGATTGGCTAAAGCGATGATACGTCACACTTCACTCGAAGATGGTGGATGTGTTTGTATGTCGTCTCAAGGAGCTACAAGAGATATCATATCATTGTGAGAGTGGCATAAACCTGCCCTTAATAGCATGTTTTTAAAAACGTAAACATCGTGGCAGGCAGGCTGGCCAAAATATGATACTGTAAAACATAAGTGCACAACCTTTTCCGCCCGCGGGCCAGATATGTGACATTTATTCTATTCGCGTATTTCGTGGGACATCCTCTTAACTTTGTCTATCCCAACTCATGTAAAATATCCTGATTTTCATCGAATCTTACGTGAATTTTTATGTTTATTGAAATCAAGGATTCAGATGCTAAATCATACGATAAAAATTTATGAATTTGATTACCATAATTAATTATAGTAATATAATTATATATTCATTCTTCGTGCTTGTAAAAAATATGGACGCGGTAGCCCAGGTCGGCAAGATACTCGTCTAAAGTAAGTAACGGTGTTGAGAGGTGTCACGCGCGAATTTGATACCGTTTCGTGCTTGTCAGAAACTTTTCTGACACAGGGGTGCAACAGAAACGTTGACATGACCATAGGAGAAAAAAAATTGCTACCTTCAGGAGGCCCACTTCCAGGGGTTAGCGCGCCAGCCTCTCGGTGAGTATAAAAAAAGGCTGCCGTTTGGAATTGGCAATAAATTGTAGGTCCTGGTTTAATTAGCCCTCGTGTGTAGTAAGTGACTGTGGTGGAACAAAAATGATGTAAAAAATATAATATTTTACCTGGTAAATAATGTTTCAATCAACTGGATGTTACGATAGCCCTCTGTTTTCTCACCGCTGGTGATTTTTCAGCAATTCTAGCGATAGCTGGCTACATTACCTCCCTTTGACAATTATTTGGGCATAATTAACAACTTTTCTTACCTTTGCTTTCCCGGTCTGGAGTTTTTTTTTTCCCGCCCGATCGCTCCCTCTAGGGCACTGAGCTAAAATCACAACCTTTGAATTCAACTATTCACAAATTTTTGTGAGATAATTGCCGAAGGACCTTCAAGATTTCAATTTGCCATATTTTTATGAAAAAGTTATAGTCAGCATTTTACTACACACACATTTACACAGAAACACAGTTCGCTGCGGAACACATAAACGGAAAACAAATTATCATAAATTATTGACTGTATTTAAAAATTAAACATAATATGAAGTTTATCATTTCAACTTCAAAAACAAAGTAGTGAAATATATTTTAAATACTAACTGTTTTTATACTATGAGAAATTCAATGAATATTAAAGGTGAAACTTTTCAGCTTGCAGCGATGTAAATTTCATCATTATCGCCGTGTAGATTTATCAATACTGTCATATGTAATCTTATCTTAAAATCATTATTATCCGGAATATCTCCATAGATTGTCAATTCTAAGATAGAAAGGAGGGGAAACCGAATTTAAAATCTAATTTACTAAAATATTTCCCGATGAATAATCCACGTATCGTGAAGATGAGATATTTATTCATCCTCACGGGGGTGTAATGTCATTATATGCAATTTTGCGAATTCGGGATTTTCGAGTCGTTGTGCGAGGAGGACGAGGAACAATTTTAACACTGTGATATCTCTCCGTTTATTTTCCACAACGTGGTCCAAAACAAAACGCATAGCTCCGCATCCCACGAAAATAATGTCCTTCCGTTTTAACGATTTATTTTCCTAGAGCTCGCACGTTCTAATCTAAAGTGTCAGCAGCTGTTCCGGAAACGTTCTTGCGGATTCTGGAAAATGCTCGTGATTTGAATATCGGTACACCTGCGGAAGAAGAATGATTACGCACACATATTCCGAAATGGAATTGTTTGTCTCCCGCCGTGTATTATACACGCGCGAAAACTTTTATCTCAATTTTTGTGGAAGTTTTCGAACTTGAAAATTCCAATTTTATTTCCCTTATTGCAATAGATTTTGACAAACATTCTATTTCACCGACATCATCAATTTTCTTATTTTCTTTCCCGTGTACTAATAGTTATTATACCGACACGTACTCGGTTTCTATGTATTCATTTTCATCTCCCCGATATCTCTTCAACTTTCATTCGCTAAAAGGATACACTGGACAAAAATGAAATTGCTTCTCATAAGAAAGTACACAATTCAGAAAGGTTTTAATCTGATGAACGCGGATATCCCCACGAACAGGTTTTATTGGCTCTTGTTTTTGTAATATGAATGCTTTACGTGGTAAAGACCATAGAACGACGATACCAGGGAAAAATAACCAACCTTAATGCTGCCTGACTACTGTTGAGCGATTTCCAGAGATGCTCCTTATGTTTAGTGCAAAACGAAGTACGTGTCCGACGCCGATAAATGAACTGTCGCACTGTAGAACATTTACGTTTCTGTGTATTTTTGTTGCGTTTTTGTTTAGTTTCTGTATATTTGTGTTGTTTTTTCATATATTATTCTGTTTTCGGTATACCTACGTTGCTTTTCAATGTTTTGTATGGCGTTATTATATAGGGTGTAATTAAACTCATGGTCAGCAGTGTAAGGGAGGATGGAACTCACTAGAACAAACAACTTTTACCATACAATGTTGGATTGGAAAGCAAGCGGCGAGCCGCGAGAAGGCGATGCATGGTGAAGATGTAGAACACAGTAAAAACGAATAATAAAGGGTAAATAATCTTTTTGTCGAAAACTTTACAACAAATGCTCAAATGAGCAACCATCAGCTGCAATACGGACGTCACATCGGCGACGGATATCAGCTGAATGACGGGCTTCTCGAAAGGCGACGTTTTATCCATTTCCAGAGGAAGCGTCCTCTCGCGGCTCATCGCTTGCTTTCCAACCTCACATTGTATGGTGGAAGTTGTTTGTTTTGGCGAGCTCCTTCACCCCTTACCGTTCTAACCATCAGTTTAGTTACCTACTGTATATGTGTATTAAATGCGCAATTTCAAAAAATAAAACGTTTTATGGGCATACATCCTAACAAAAACCGTCCAGTTTTTTTTATGGTCAAATTCATTTTCAGCAAAACAAAATTACATAAGAAATTACTGTTTTTATCTCGGACGCAGATACTTCGCCAAAATTTGTTATTGAGTGTACATAACCTTTAATATAAAGCAGACTTCAGATTAAAGACTCGACCATTTTTTTTCCATTCCGTAACTCCGATATAATATGATTTAACTTCCAGCACTTCCCTCCCTGGAAAATGTGTTTTCTATTTTTTATTTTTTTATTCAACAACAAGAAAAATATGACAACTGGTACAAACTTGTAAAAAAAGACAAAAACGGAAAAAGTGCATGTACAGTCGAATCCCGTTTTAACGAATACCGTTATAGCGAAAATCGCGTTTTAGCCTTCTCGTTCTAATCCTTCCAGATAAATTTACATAAGAACAATGCTAAAATTTCGTTACAACGAAGTGATTTCTCTGGTCTCTTCGTTATAACGGGATTCTATTGTATTAGGAACAGTCCCTTGACCCCAAGGGACTAGGGTGTCCTTCCAATAGGTGTGATAAAAATGATCTAATATCTACTATTTATACAAAAATTGCCACGTTTTTAAGACAAATAAATTCAATTGGTCGAATTGAATGTAATTTATTTGTCTTGAATGAATTGAATGAATTTATTTGTCTTAAAAACGTGGCAATTTTTGTATAAATTAAAACCAGGCAAAGTTTCTCATTTTTTGTGATAATAATATCTACTAGTCATTTGGGAATCGTCATAGATTTTTTCAGAAATTAGTTAATTGATGGTTATGGGAATAGGTTATAGAATTATTATTATTAATATGGGTTAGGAAATGGTTACTAATATTCCTTATATATGATTATTACTTGATAGTATTTGATATTATTTTTTCCTTTTGTAAATATAAAGTAACAGAAGGAGCCATTTAATAGCAAACAATGTGTTCTATCTTATTAGTGTAATAAATATTATATATCAGTTATAAAATTAAGCTTTTTGTAATTAATTACATTAACCGTTCATTAGTTAACTTTTAAATATTATTTTATTTACCATATCCTTTTTTGGCATGGCTAATAGTTAATTTTGGTTTTTAATTCAAAAACTGAAATTATATAAAATTAAAATTTTTCTTTCGAAACTTGAAAGAAAAAGATTCAATGAATTGTTCTTAACAAATCGGTTCCAGCTAGAAAGAAAATATATAATGTTTGCTAGAACTTAATTTAGTTTTCTGACGTTTTTCCTGAATCATGTTTATGATAGTACCAGATATAAGCGCAGTATGTTAAAAACACGAGGTAGGAATGTGAACAAAGTGCAAAATACTTTGGGTATTAGTGGTATTTTTCCCAATTTGAAATGGAAAGCAAGTATCATCATTCACTAAAAAAAGATTTTGCATCGTCAACTTTGCGCAGGACATTTCTGCAAGCGGAGCCTAAAAAATGAGGTGTCAAAATGTCGGCGTGATACATATTTTATAAAGAATTAAAAAAAAATTAAATTTTCCAATCATCTCAATTTATTCTATGATCAGTTTTATATTATGATCAGGCTTCACTTCATGATTTTTTCTCGCACCCCCAAAAATCCTTCGTCACACTCCTTGGGCTGCCAGAATCACTGATCACCACTGTCAGCAGCTGCTGTTGAAATGTTCTTCCGGATTCTGGGTAATGCAGGGAAAATGCACGTGTATATAAATTGAATATCGGTACACACCTGCGGAAGAGGAATGATTTCGCGCGCACATTTAAAAAACGAAGTGCTCGTCTCCCGTCGTGTGTAGGTGAAATTTTTTTCTCCATTATTGCCTTAGTTTTTGAAAACTAAAATTTAAGTTTAATTTCCCTTATTGCGATTCATTTTGACCGACATTTCTATTCCATGAACATCATCGATTTGCTAATTTTCTTCCCATATGTATGAGTACCGTACCAACAGTACTCGGTTTATGAGGAAATTTTTACTATCCTGATATGTTCAGTTGTATTCACTGAAAAGTATATGATCAGATGTTTGCTGTCTAATGGCATTATCTGCATTTGAGGATTCTGTTGGGAAATACAGCCGGCGTATGTGCGTAAATCCTGTCGCAGTTTTCATTGAATTCCATACTTATTACTGCGGTATGCCTTCAGAATAGTATATACAACGAGATGAAATAATGAATTTCTAGTACAAGTATTAAATATAGTTTTATATGAATAGTTATGGGAATTACACGGAATTTACCTTAATTTTCTACTTCTTGAATGCGAAAATCAGAATTTTTTCTCCTATTCTGGAAGAATTCCATCGGTATCTCAAAAAAGGTAGAGAGAAGAGTATGTATTAGGCTTTTTAGCATGAATATTTTCATCTCACACCTCCCCCTTCCCTGACTGGTTGAACATTGTTATGATGAATGACAGCTATTGCATATAGGTCTGAAGTCATTTTGTGAAAAGTTTTCGAAACTGAAAATTCAAATTTTATCGCCCTAGCTACAATACATTTTGATAAACATTCTAGTCTACGGATATATCAATTCGTTAATTTTCTTTTCTTTCTATTAATGGTTATTATACCGACATACTCGGTTTCTATGTGGTAATTTTTAGTTCTCCCGATCTTCAATTGTATTCACTGAAAGGGATATTGATCAAATGTCCGTTGTCTATTATGATCGTATATATCTACTTTTGAGAATACAGCGGTGTATGTACATATATCTTCTCGCAGTTATCATTGACTTTCATATTTATTATTGCTGTGAGTCTTCAGAATATATATAAGAGCTGAAATAATGGATATCTAGTACTGGTATATTCAATACAATTTTATACGAATTGAAACTTCACGTAATTTACCTCAATTTTCAACCTTGTTCTCTTCAATATAAAAATAAGAATTTTTTTCTCCTATTCCCGTAGAACTCCATCGGCATCGCAAAAATGGTACAGAAATATGTATTAGGTTTTTAGCATGAATATTTCCATCCCGGCCCGCTTCCCTGACTCTGATTGTACGTTGTTATGATGGATGACAGCGATTGCATATATCTGACGTATTTTAAATATTTGCTTTAACCTTAAATATCTTCTCGCGTGCCTTTCGACAGTCTTTCGCTCTTACAGAATATTTCTCAACCTGAAGTTTTGATTGGCCCCGTCTCTCTCTCTCTCTCTCTCTCTCTCTATCTTTCATCATGTCTACGTCCTTAGCAATATCGACCAGGCAAGAAGCCTACAGCATCGCCTCCTTCCCAATAATTTTCTTTTCCGTCTAATATACGTTCTGATATTTTTTCGTTGTTCTTTTTTTCTGATATATAATAAGGAATATAATATGACGGAAGAGGTTATGTACCTTCCTGTCGTCGGCAATTTACATAAGAAATGACTTTTTATTTTTGGGCGTTCCGAAGTTGACTAAGTATAGAAAAGCTACGGGTGTTTAAAGTTTTAAAAGTAAGCCGAAATATAATCTCTATCTATTTGAATAAAATTCACTTTTCTCTGTCGATTCGTTCGTACGTTTTCAATACTATCATACATGACTTCTATAAAGCCTTACTCTATTTAAAGATGACCGAAATGGTCACAAGTTCGTCGGATAAAAAACGTTTTCCGACATTAACGATAGGTTTTGAAGTTTTACTCTGGTCAACATGGTTCCCGAGCAAAGGTTTTTAGTACTCTATACTTCACCCCCATAAAAACGTATTGAAAAATTGTTATTATTACGAAAATAGAAGTAATTTGGTGCTGTTAGCATATTTTAATTTAAACAATACATCAACACAGCAATTTAATTTACGAGATTGATTTTTTTTTGATTGGTACAATGGACAAACTAAGGATAAATATAATTAATGGTTATTAGGGTAGGGTGCAACAAAGTAAGGATAAGGAGGATAGGGTAAACAAGAGTAACTATGCACTTTCTCTTTATTTTACTGTTATCTTATAAGCAGACAAAATCTTGCTTAGCAAAGTTGAATAGTTGTTACCGTGTATTTTATTTCCGATTCATTCAATTCGGCATAGTTTTGTGAATCTCTGAACTCAAAATTTCGAAATCTCTCAAAAAATAGCATCGACCAGGTTTCTATTCTTTCTTGATGGAAAAAAAAATATTGTACTTGGGCAGCCGTATTTTTCGTGCTGAAATTGCAGAATGATCCACTTGCTAAAATACCAACAAAAATTGAGAATAGAAATCGGTTTGATGAGGTTTTTTTTCCATGTACCTTTAAATATACACCGGGCCATAGAGAGTTAAACAATGCCAAGACTATTCTTCACATTAGTTTATCATTCATTTAGTTATTCTTAATGTCATATGTATAAAGTAAAAATTTACAGGGCATGTTATTTACAATGTTGGTAAGTAAATAATGAAAATAACATTAAGTAAAAAAATATTTTCAATATTGATAATTTGGCCACTTTATTTTCGAAATTTATATGTAATTTTTCAAAAAAAACTTGTAATTAACTTTCAAGTAAGGATCTATAAAGAAAACTAAATGTTTGTTGTAGAATGTATGAACATAATCGGATAATTTGGAATTTGAATTATCGTATTTATAAATGTTCAATATCAATTTACAGCAATGTTCATCTACTGTTTCCTTCACCCGCAAGTCAAGAAAAAAAAATTGTGCAAAATATTATCTGGTCTAATACGGTCTAAAAATAGGTATATCGTTGAAATATGTACTGTGCATGTTATGAACTATACAATAAGCTGTGGATATTTTTTATAATTATTCTATATTGAATATCATTGATTTTAAAAATAAAATTTAATAGAATTATTTCATGAATAAACTGAACTAACAAGGAAATGGTTCCAAGGTGTCGTCCTCAAAAAATTATATTAAAACAAACTAAGTACATTCATCTCACTCAGAAACTCATAAAAATAAAAACAAAAACAAAAATTCGCGGTGGAATGCAATATTATAGACACAAAAATTTATTAAAATTGATAATTCTGCCGGATTTTCTTATATTTCTGTGAAAACTTAAATGAATAAAATCAGTGGTGATTTTTTTTCAAAACTTTTTAAAGACTTGGGACTTTTATCTTGTAAGATGAAACAGAAATTTTTATCTTCGAAATAAATATAGTTTTTTCTAGAAGAAATAGATTTTATGGTAATTTTTTTGCTCAAATTTTGAACAGATCGTTTCTCAGTTTAAAATCTTCAAAGATAAAAACTGCACTTTTAAAATAGTTGCCTTCGAAAGAACAGCAAAATACACGGAAAAATGGAAGTCATTCGATATTTATAAAAAGTGTTGATGTAAAAATAAACAAAATCTTTTGAAGTATATTCTCGTCTCTTTCAGAAACACTTCGGAAAAAATAAAATTTTACGGTAATATTGAATTTCTAATTAGCGGTAAACACGAAAGAGGCATTCCATAAATAATTATATTTACTAGGATGAGATAAAGGAACATTAAAATTGATTTATTTTGACTTTATATGGTAGGATATTTTCCGTTTGGGCATCCCATATGCATGGTATGCTACAGAATAATAGAAAACAAAGAAAAATTCAAACATAACGAAACGGCATATAGAATGGTGAAACTTGATTAAATTAAAAAATATTCATGTACTTAAAGTGTTCTATTATTGTTTAGACTCCCACGCAAATTAGTTGCGAGTCTAGAAGGATTTGAAACGCATACGTATATACATATTACATGCGTGGATGGAATGGAATTATAGTGTGAAAAATTAAATATTTTCAGGCGAGAGAAACATTTCTCTGGAGTAACTTGCATGATTTCGAATAAATAAATTTATGAGAATATGTGCACTCGAATTAAAGGTGCATTAGGATGATGATATGCAGTTGAAACAACTGAAAAAAAAAAACTGATAAATATTTAATGCGTGATCAAATAAGTTACTTCAATTCGCCTTCCCGTTTTGTCATGCACTTTGTCGACTATTTCGTCAATTGCGTCTCATATATTAATTAATGTTCTTCGATAAACATTTCTGAAATAAAACGCTTTCACGATGTATATAACCATAAATATTACATCAAAATTTTCACGAAATAATATTTTTTCTGAAATCATATTTTTAATAAACCAAGATCATTATTTATAAGGTATCCAACAACGTTTCTTGTTACTTTTTTTTAATAAGACTGTACTAGAATGAACTTGTTAATAACATTTTCTGACAGAAAGTGTCTCAAAATAGTGAAAACAATAACAAATTTTTGGATACCTGATGTCATTTTCTATAAAGTCTTTTTATTTAAATCAAATTTTAAACAAAATTCATGTAATATTCGAAACACGTTTACAAAAAATTCTATGCATGAAATGATTTGTTACTTTTACAGTACATTCAGACAGTAATATGATGCAGGTTAAACAAAATTCATTCAAAGGATTGTATCGTATGCTCATGTGTTACACCCAAATCTGTTGATGTAAGTGTGAATTTTTTAATATTTTATTTAACATATTTTGTATAAAACACTGTAATTCGACAAATATATATACCTTGGATTTTGATTCATAACCTTAACGATATATGGCAGCATATCATACTTTATTATAAAATTTCGTAATGGTACGATGAATAGATTTTTAGAAATCATGCTTCAAACTCACACAAGCAAAATGGCAAAAATTCTTCGTAACACGCGTTTAAAGTTTTTATTCGCAAATTACTTGTATATAATATAAAAAAATAACACTAAACTGGGTGTAACTGCGGTTTCAAGCGTCATATAAACAAAACGAGGCCTACTTTAGAATCGCAAAAGCAGGGCGATCATAAAAAATGAAATCGAAAAAAAAAAACATATTTAATTCAAAAATGGTGTTTTCAACGTTAGTCGGATAACCTTCAACCGTTCTTATTACTTATAGACAAATATAGCAGGGAGATCAGTCCCTATTGACGGCTTATTCACTATGGCTGTTTTGTGGATTTCAGGATTAGATAACAAGAAAAGTATTACTTGTTATTTAATTGATGCAGACGCCATCTAGCGTTCCCAGTAGATGTGGAAGTGCTGGAACAAAAAGAACGAAAAAGTATTCTCTTCTCGCGGTCGGGTGACCATATGGCCCTTATATCATGGAGCATTCGAACATTTTCACATGTTTCTGGATGTCCCTACTGTAAATAAAATATTCATCACACACACATATATATTTTGACATAATTAACGCTTTTTAGGTTGATCGTTTTACGACGAACGTTTTGATTCAATGCGATTGCAAAGACTCGTGGCCCGCATTTGAGATACATATTTTGCGGAATTTTTCTCGATCAGATATGGTCAGCCTATAATCAACACCGACAATTTGCGCAGTTTGGGGGTTGAAATGCAAAATTAAATTGTATGTGTGAAATTGAGCATTTTAATAAGGTAGTTAATAGACAGTAAATATCCGACCTATTTTTTTTTTTTTTGCAAATTGAATTAATTTTTATTAACCCATTATGAAACGTCGAGATGATACTTATATTATTGATTACATTTTATTTTTGTGTTGATTACACGTAATAAAAAAACAACTATTTTATCAAAACAGAATAATAAATCTATCATTTGTAGATGAACTACTTCAGAAAGAATGCAAAATAAAAATACTAAGGGAAAATGAACAAAAAGGTAACTGCTCTACCTACTTTTTTTGTCCAGGCATTTACTACGGTATATATACATGTAATTACATGTGTATTTTCAGCTCAGTAATAATGCAATATTCATTTCCTTCCATCACAATTGATTGAAAATAAATTTCTAACTTGTGTTTGAACTACTCACCTGCAAAAAGATTGAAAAATACGAATTTTATTGTTCTACAAATTAAATATAGAAAAATATGCACAAGTAAATAAAGAAAATATATATAAGAGTAAATATAGAAACAAAATATGCATAAATAAATAAAGGAAAAAAAATATGCATAAATAAATAAAGGAAAAAAAATATGCATAAATAAATAAAGGAAAAAAAATATGCATAAATAAATAAAGGAAAAAAAATATGCATAAATAAATAAAGGAAAAAAAATATGCATAAATAATAAATATATGAACATCAACCACGAAGTCTCCTATTTGCCCTTTTCTCCGTGGTTCGATTATACGTGTATATGTGCATGATTATACGTGCATTCCATTGTTTAATGATTACTTTTTCTATAGTACTTCAGCTTTTAAAATATTCTGTAATTCTTTTTTTCATGTGTGGAAATAAATTGAATTGTAACGAAAAAATTTATTTCCCCCGTATTGTTTAAGGATGTTTGAGTTTCAAGAACTTTTAGTGCTAAATGTGCACACCACTGTAATATCACGGAAGTTTCTCTAACGTTATTTCAAAAAGGGTTCGGTATATGTTACGGTAAAAGAGGGAAATAACTCTCCTAGCTAAACTCTTTTGGAATTTCCTAGGTATACCCGTTTTCTAGTTTCCTGAAAAGTTTATTTTTATCTTCGTAGAAATTTACTGAAATTTAGCTGACAGATAGACCAAAGTATTTTTTTTTTCTGGTCTTTCAACGTACATGAACAACGGAATTTTTGGTGTTTATACGATGATTAATGACTGTATATAGGTTTTTTTTCCCCCTGCTTGTGTGTCGCTCGCTCTTCTGATCCAGTACCAGGTATTCACAGGGACTCCGTCGGATCGACGGTAACAAGAAGTTCTTGAAAATATTGCCCTGTTATTTTACGATCCGCGTCAGCGAACCGGAAATCTTTTAAGGTTTTTATGATCGTGTACTTCAACTCTTAACACTGGTGTTAGAAATAGACCAATGTATCGAAGTTGCTTGCTTATGTTGTCCCTATATTTTTTGCCGAACCAAACGGAGATAATAATATTATTGTTAGTTTCTTGTAGGGACATCATCATCAATTTCGAGAGCTTATTATAAGAGAGGATGGAATTCGGCAATTGGGGGAGTGAAATTAGTGCACTTTTCCTTACTAGAGTGTCTATTTTTATTGTAAGTCATCTCACAAATACTTCTAGTGTCATTCTAATAAAAAAAAAAAAGTAGGGCATCACTGCCCTACACCCTCCTATCAAGATGGGGGAAACTGTCCCCTTACACCTATTATTGACCTATCTGAAAGAAATGTTTGCATAAAGTTTCTTCCAGGGCTTACTGTAAAATTTTTGTAGTTTGTTAGTCAATAAACCTGTCGCATAAATTTATAAAAATGATTTTTCTTAAAATACGTCTTGTAAGATGAATTTTGGAGATCAAACATAAGTTATATATAACTCTCACTACGAATTTTCTATCCATGCTATTTAAATCTAATTTACAGAACACCTTATTCCTTATATATAGTTGTGACAATACATAAATCCCCTTAATATTGTTACCATTCCGTGGCAGATTCAGATTTTGTATGAAGACACTGCTTGCTACATTCGAGTAGATATGGTAATGCATAACATTTAAATTTTTTCTTATTATCACATACATTTTACCCCCCCCCCTTTCATTCATATTACCAACTATGAAAATGGTTGACAACTTATCAAGTGCAAGAATATACAGGGTGATTATAATTAAAGTTCCCATACTCTAAGTAATTTTTCTGAAAAACTGCTTACATGCGAATACAGCAAATTTTAAGGATATCTTAATGATACCATGGGAGAGAGAGATTTGTGAAATACAAAACAGTTCAATTTTCGACCATCAGGTGAAAAAGCGGGGACTTTTTTTATTGCATTTTCATTTTTTCCATGGTCCATAAAGCGTATATATATATCAAGTTTCAATGTAATGCGTCCACCAGAACGGACGCAACAGAGGTCTCAACAGTTTCGGTATCCTGACAATGCTCAGACCAATGTAGCACGCCGTCAGTATAATGACACTACTCCGACCTATGTACAGCCCGTTCTGGAGGACGTATTTCATTGACATTTGATACATACGCTACATGTTCCATGGGGAAAAAAGAAAATTCAATAAAAAAGCCCCACTTTTTCACCTAGTGGTCGAAAATTGAACTTGTTTTGTTTCATGAATCTCTCTCTTGTGGTCTCACTAAGATATCCTAAAAAAAGGACATACTATAGATTTTTTTTGTGGTTTGTTAGGCCTTAGACAGTATTCAGATAAACAGTTTTTGAGGAAAAACTACGCAGAGTACGGGAGCTTCAATTATAATCACCCTATATATTAAAAAATCGTTGAACTATACTGAACATTTTATTTGAATTGAATTCAAAAATTCCCGATATATTTAAATATCGATTGTACTCGGGTTGTAGAATACTTCTAAGATAAATAAATAAAATCTAGCGATGAGAGAGATAAACTAAAAATATCGATATTCTTCAAGAATATCTTCTCGATGCGTTTTCCCACTTCGTTAAACTCATTTTCCGAACGTATCTTTCATTTTCCTTTCTTTCACTAAGGAAAAAAAAATCATGTTTCTTCTTTGATTCAGAGATAATGATTTTTATCTAGCTCATACTGCTACATATATATATACTTTTTTAAATGTATTTTTACACTTTTTTTTCTTGGTATTCCGCCAGAAAATTCCAAGGAGATAAAAAATTAAAGCAACATATAGCTATGGATTTCGTATCGGAAAATCCATTCGTACGCCTAAATATCGGTTCTGGAATGAAAAAAAAACGAACGAAAAAATACAAAAGAAACCTTCAAATGTAATTACTGCCAAGTATATTATGTTACCGTTTTAAATTTCTCTCGTATTCTTTTCTAAGCATTTTTATTTAGAACATTTTTCTTCATTCCGATCAAAAGTATTTTTCTTAACTCATCACTGATATATTGTATAAAATTTTCCAATCTTGCTTATTATCAATAAAAGATAATGTGTAAAGTGTTATTAGAATGAAAAAAAAACCGTTGAAATGCTCCAGAATGCTATTTATCACTTCTTTTCTCTGTTGCAGATAAGACAAATAACAATTTCAGATAACACTGTAAAATTTCCATCCGGAATCGAATTCGTTTATGGAATTTTTCTTCCCCTATTTTATTATTATTAACAGAGAGCGCAGTAATGCGTTTTCGCGAATCTAAAAATATCACATGAAATCGATTTCCACGACAAGCCTGTAAGTTATCACGATGAAATTAATCAATTAGCCGGATTAATCATGATTATCAGAGCGAGAATTTGTAATAGTTTCGGATTCGGCGTGTTTTGTTCCATCGGCATTAATTCTGTAGCATCTATAACGTGTTTTAAAAAGAAAGGGGAAAACAGTTATTCGATTAAATAAGTGCTTTTAGAAATTTGAATATCGCCATTTATGCCTTTGGGTTACACACTCACACAGTTGCCAAGACATCGATTTGCAAGTTATTTGCAGGAAGTAAGCTCGATAACGAAATTTCCCATGGTAATAGCGTGACATCGTGTGAGTTTATGAACAGATTTCAAAGTTATGTATGATTGAATACAATGAAATTTTTCGCTCATAAAACAATCGGATAATCATAGGATATTCACTGAATAACTGCGAATTATGTACATTCTGTTGAACTAATACGCGGGGAAATGTTATTAATTTGTTGTTTATAAAGCATCTAAGCGTTTCAAACATATCCTTATAGAATGCAGCGTTAGATGTTGTATAAAACGAATTTCAATTATATATAGGTAAGACGAATGATTATTTGAGGTGTCGACTCTTGAAAAAAAAAACAAATGCAATAAATATTGAAGATTTTCTGAGGGGAAAAAGACCATTTTCTCTCAGATATGAATCTTTTTATGTAGAAGTATTTTATTTCCTCGGTATCTTCTCGTACAAAAAGGTTTATGGTTAATATGAAAAAGTTCTTTACAAGCAGTTTCTCTTACATGGAAAAACAGTGATATTCTCAGAAATTGTGGTACACTGATATAAAAATATTTGTCATATAGTGTATTGATGATGCTATACATGAAACGAGAGTTTGATTAAAAAATGTCGGCTTGTTGTTGTTCGCTGCAATTGCCACCTGCCAGCTGTTTCATTAATGAGCATTGGTCGGATCTAGGACAATACAGTTTTATGTCAAATATATACATCTAGGGCAATATGTATTGGAGAATACCGGGTAAAAATTGTAAGAAACTAATAGAATCCTATCTCTGGTAGTACTAGTAGTTGAATGTCACCTACAACAACAAAAAAGCTCCAACGTACCCCATTGTCGTCAGTTCCACTGTATCTATCAGATACACGCATTGTTTTTTTTTTGTTTTTCATGGTTATTTATTTCGGGTTAGAACATTATTGTTGATATAATAATTCAGTTGTTTATTATAGTACAGGCTCGATTTCGACTATACCTGGACTTTTCTGCTCATTTTTCTAAACATATTTTATTGTATTGTATATTGTATTGTGTATTGTATATTGTTTATTGTATTGTATTGTATTGTTTCTTCCGTTATCATAATGTGATCTGTATTGTTGTTGTTGCAAAATTATCCGTCGGGTTTATTTCTTGCATGCATCTTAAGACTCGTATACAGTAATTCGTAACGGCTTCTCTGATTTGTATTTATAATCAAAATCGCCATTTCCCTCAGAGAAATAGTCTAATCTATTGCAGAGTGTAAAAACTTTATTAATATATATCTCTCCATTGTTAATAATTTAATAAGCTTTATTAAATTTTCCGTATATTCAATACACTTTTTTTATGCATCACTCCCATCGTCAGATGATTTATGCAGCCAAAGTTCATTAAAAGAACCCCCACCCCTCACTCCACCGAAAAAGGAAAGTATTACTGGCTACTCCGACAAGTTTTTAAATTGTTATGTTGGCATTGGTGGATGAATCACTGTTGGTAAGCTGTATTACCTCCAACAACGCGAATCGCCGGCTAAAGCTTTATGAACGCATCGGACACAGAAGGGATTGAAGAAAGGTTTAGGTTGAGTGGAAATTTGTGATTTACATTCGTGCCGCACCCTCTATCGACAAAATTTTAAAATATTTTTACCAAAAAATTCCCCATTCGTGAGAATAACGTTTTTGCTAACCACTTTCAAATCCACTAATTCCTTTAAGTTTTCTGCATTTTTTTTAACTATTTACGAATTTATGGGGCATTCTGTACAAAAGGAATAAAACAAATATTGATAATCCTAATTATTTCATTAACATTCAATTTATAAATTAATTACCTAAGTATCGTGATTTCATGTAATTTATGCATGCCATCGTTGATATGATAGGCATATACAGTATCGAAGCATCTCTGAAAAGGGATTTCGGGTATCAAGAAAAACGCTGAAGGCATTACGTGCAGGCATTACCATCGCAAAAGTGCATAAACAATTTCGCCGGGATCAATGCAAGGACTTTAAGCTTGTTACCTTCTTGATACTCTCAAAGGTCACACTGTGAGAGATTTTTGTTTCCTCCTATTTCAAGTATTACGGAATTCCCTGCCATAAAAAGAGACGCGCATACATTTTTTCCCTTGCTCCTATATCGAAGCTGTTTATCTACTTTTTATTCCCAATCCTAAAGTTTTTTTTTCGCTGACAGGAAATCATTGGAGTCTTATTTATGTGCACAAAAAACCGGATGAAAATAGGATATAAAACATATATATGTGTGTGAGGAGTAGGAATCTGATCACGAACAAAAGGATTTCGAATCCCGGACATCAAGAACTTTTATTCGCGGCCTCTGAAGGAATTTTCGTCCAGGGATTTTTTTTTCACAAGCTTTTTTTTTTTTATGCTTTTTCACAAGCATAGCTTGAAGTATTACCACGCTTTTGGATTTATGGCCCGAAAATAATCCGATCTCGAGAGGGAAAGCAAAGAGTAGGAGGAGAGAATATAAAAAATAGAGAAAAAACGGTAAAAAAAAGATAAATCGGAGATAAGCGAGATGGTGTGCACGTAAGAGAGAGAGCTTTGGTGCACTTAAAAATGAAAAGCGAAGAATAAACATTGTACACGTAACAAAGAAATTTCAATCCAGGCTCTGAGATAAATAGCTGAGATACTTAACTGCCTCGCTATGACTCCATCACATAAGCACGATATAAAAAAAAAGTTAGTTTAAGAAGTTAGTTCGTTTACTTCTCCAGGCTCAATCGATTATTTATCAGTGGTCTTATTGGATTTGTTTTATGTAATTAAATAGATAAACACTTTCAGGCATGAAGTCCATTGCAACGGGACAGTAAAATCAGACACAATATAATTTTTTCCCAAACTCGAATTTATTCATTTTTGGTCATAAATCGGAAATTTATCATATCCAACTAAAATCATGTTCAAGCTCGTGTTGCTAAATATGATGAACTGAACATAACCATGGTGCAGGATGGTGAATTCGAATTTGTTTTTTGACAACGTGTGAAGAAAGCCAACATTACAACACTGATAATGTTGTTATGTGTAAATGCTTTTATCTTCTCTTTTCACACTTATTTTAATTTAATTTTTGTTGCAAAATATGCCTAGTGAACGTATCATGTATGGTAAAAATAATTAATTCGTTTAATGAAGGTAAGAATGGTTATAAATTTTTTCATACTTATTAGGCTTTCCAACTTTATTTGGTAAATATACTTAATCGTCTGTGAAAGTGATGATGTACTGAATTGTATGTTTGACTATTTGTTAGAATTTTATGAATTTTTGAAGTTTGGAAATTTTTTTTAAATCCGAATTCAACATTAAAAAAAAAGACACCATTGGCCAATTGTTAAATTGGAGGTCCATTGTACTAACACATATTAAATGAAGATTTATGCGAAATTTTAGAATTTTCGGTGCAATAATTTTTTTTTATCTTTCGGATGAGCTCTAACAATGCAATCTGAAAAACTTTTTCTTACATATGTTAAGGTAAATGTGATATAAATCGAAAGTTATACATAATCACCGCTTATTATGCCCATAATTATCAATCGTGTCGGTAAGTTCGATAGATTTACCTACATTTATCACGTTTACCGATGATTATGCATAATTCCCGAATGAAGCTGGTTAGTACTATAAATATGGAAGTAATCATGCGGAAATATCACTTGCATTCAACCACTTCCCAGTTCCTCTCATACGTGATGGATGCATTACACATACTTTGATGAATAAAAATAAAATTAAATGAAAATAACTGTTACGAGAGGATAAAACGAATAAATGTTTATCAGCACTGTTATGTTCGTTTTCTTCACATTTATCAACACTTTCAAACAAAATCAATATCATCGAATAAATCCATCATCGTAGATTGAAGTTCCAGTATAATGTCCGGAAAATTTAACAAATTAGTTGATGATTTATAATATTTACCGAATCGACCTAGAAATTATACATAATTACCAGAGTTTTCAAGCTTATCAAAATGGTCGGTAGTTATGCATAATTAACGGTGAGTATGCACGGCGAGTATGCATAATAAACGAATTTTTCATATTTACCCAAACAAATACAAATACTACAGCATGCAAAATTCCTAACGAGGGGGGGGGGGGCGAAAAAAGATGCCCATCAAAACTACAGCAACCCAATCAATAAGTGCTATAAAAACACCAATCATTATAACAAGCGATGAAACTCCCGGCCTGGAAAATATAATTCGCCATACAGGGCTCCCCGGAGGAAGCAATGATTATAATAGGTACGCTGCAAAGTTTAATACACTGCTCATTAAAAAAAAGCATGGTTGTAAAACATTATGGCTGTGTTATGTATGTATGTTATGCATGCCTGTATGTTGTACGGTAAAACATGCATTTATACTACAATTCATTAACTCTTTCTTTTATTTTGAGAAAAAAAAAAACAACAAATTTACCAACTTCCACGAATTTTTTTGCATTTGATTCGCACAACTGAATATGGAACATTTTTCATATAAATTTATTTCCCAAAAATCGACGTCAGGGGTCGTGACGACCCCCCTTAAGCCTCTCTCTTTTTTTAATTAACACTGACTGAATGTGTTCACAACCATTAGAATATTCTCATGGAAACTCATACATATTTATAACAACTTAATAACAATACAGCGAAGAGGAAATTTTTTTTTTTCTATCTCACGAAAAATTATACTGGGATATTTTAATGGAAGTGGCATTCCTTCTCGACAAAACGCTGGGTGTAATTTAACATTACATAATAGACGAGGGAAAAGCAATATTAACAAGCGTCTGGAACAGGCATTTGATGGCAATTCCTACAACGGTGGTCTAGTGAAACCAAACGGGTAAAAGGCCTTACGTTTTTGTCATCTAATTTTTCATTTTATCGTAACTAAGTGGAACTCTTCTTCCTTTTTCATTTTGTTTCTCCCGATAGCAATACTTCCCGAGTAGAATATGTTACGACTTGTATAGAACATCTACGTACATGATTCTTCGATTCCCAGAAGAGAAAAAAAAAAACCGTTGCTGTGTTCGACGAAGAAAAAAACAAAATGGGTGGAAAAAAAGAGCACTTAAATGTCTGAAATGTCAATAAAATAAGTTCAGAGGAGAAATTCGATTCGGAAAAGAAATACAATGGTAGGTTTTGCTGCCTTATTTGCAAAAAAGACATGCGGAAAGACATATGCAAACAGCAATATAGCTCAAAATACAATCCAAGTTATTGCCCGGCGTATTTTACTTCTTAGAGATGTTTTGAGATGTTTCCTGTGTTTTACAGGACATATAAATACGTTGTATTAATAGAGTATTTTCAATAAATATACCAACTATATTTAGATTCAGAATCTACGACAGCAGTATACATATTTACCACCAATATATTATGTTCAATATTTATTTTTATATTTTTCATCACAGGTTCGATCCCATTCGGAATTGTCCAGAATACTTTTGTTTTGAAACAAATTATTTCATCTTATTTCAAAATATATTATTTTAATACATATAATGTAGTGATGTACAGTAAACTGGGGTAACTTGGCTATATACATGCTATACATGCTCTTTTTTTCCCCTTTTTTTAGATGACGCCATAGCCTGATTGGAATAGAGATGAGGTTCCAGGTCTGGCCACGCGAGAGTAATTCCTCCATGGTCAAAAATTGCACCCAAAATTTCCCGTAATTATCATGTCTTTTTTTCCCCGATTACTTTTATCATAATCCGTGTTTTAAGGTTCCGTGAAACCATTGCAAAACTTTTTTTATAGAGCTTAGTGGTTACATGTTGTCTTGATAGTAGTTTGCTTTTTGTACGTATATTTATTGTTTCAATTGTGCATGATAAATTATCTAATTAAATCAGTTTTTTAATTAATGGTTGTGTGATCAGTGAAATTTTTAGAAACAGCGGGGTGACATGGGGATAGTATTTGCTATTAGTTTCTCCAGGAAAAGGAATAACCGTCGATGACCTGGATAGTCTAAACCCTGAGGAGGCTTCAACCAGTAGAACTAATCACAGTAGAACAAAAAATAAATGAATAAACCACATAAGAAATGTTGTTTGAAATGACGACATTTTTTTCGTGCAAGAAGGTTCTGAAATCAATGCTCCTGCACCACAAGAGATGAAAGATAAACATGTTGCTCTAACTCCTACTACATAACAGTTTGATGAAGGACAAAGTATACCCCCGACATCAGATTTGGGGATCATAGTTTAGGTTAAATATGAGGGAATAAAATACCCAGGTCAGATTACTGAAATTTTTGATATGAATACCATGGAAGAAAAAATGGTAAATATATTGGAAATCAGAGCTGAAAGATGAGATTTGGAATTCATCTGGCTCCTTATTGACGAAGATAAACCCTCCAAAACAGGGATGTTTGACCAGGCAGGTTTACATTGTAGACATGTAACAATAATTTCGAGTAATCTAAATATTTGTAATTAAAATATAATTATGTATTTATACTCGTTTTATTTGTCCCGAATTATTTCCTGTGGGTGAGATGGAAGCATAGGTGAAATATCAAGGTAATAGGGGGTAATCCATCTGACGCAATGACTTCGATACGACTGTGCATTCATTTTTCTGCATTATAATAAATTGAAAAACAATTATCCTTGCATAAAATCATTGAGAAAAATTGCAATTTTCAGTGAAAAACGTTGATTCATAAGGGAGGCATTATAAATTATGTTCAAAATCTGTACCCGAGTCACCCCACTTAACGGTAATGTTATTAAAAAAATGGTCTCACACACACACACACACACACACACACACACACACGCGCGCACACACACACACATGCATTCTATATCTTTAAATTTATTAAACTTATAAAAATGTATTTCACACTTGGTAGTGCAACTCTATTATGTGTATGTGTTATGGTAAATGTGATAAATCGGTGAGAGAGATTGTGCATAATCACCGGTTACCGTGCATAATTACCAATCGTCTCTATAAATTTGACAAATTTCACTACATTTGTCACTTTTACCGAATATGAATGATTTTCAAATGAAGTGAGTCTGATAAACATGATAAAATCATGCTGCAGTATCACTTAAATTCAACTACAGTATTTATCAGTTTGTACCATACGTGATGGGTACACTACAAGTTATTTGCTATAAAAATTTAATTAAATTCAAACAATTGTGAAGAAGTTACAAATATTAAAAAAGCTAATCAGTTTTGCAATGTTGACTTTTTTCACTTGTATCAACATGTACAAACGTATCCAACATCACCAATGAAATATATGTTATCGTACACTGTAGATTGAGCATAATGTCCGGTTAAACGATTCATCATATTCACCAATACAAGCTCGGTATTATACATAATCACCGGTAAATGTGATAAATTTGCAAAATTTATCATTCTTACTAAAACAGCCTGCTATTATGCATAATAACCGATGATTATGCGCATAATAACTCAATTGATCGCATTTATCAAAACATGCAAGGTGCATAGCAAACTGCTGGTATGCCATTTTACTGGGGAACCTTTGATCCTAGAGGTATACTTCCAATTAGAAAAAGTTTTCAAATACATTCAAATTGCAAGGGGTTGTATAGTTATTAAAATAAAAAAAAATATTTTTTATGCAGTCCCCGTGTGCCCCAAAACCCAATTAGAAAGTAGCGGCCCTGTCTCTCTTGATAACAACAAAAAACTTCCATGTTTTTAAGTGCAATATTACCTTATATATTCGAATTCGAAAAACGGAGGGAAGTTGGGAAGAAATAGCGTGAGACGGTTAAACAGGTAAAAAACGGTTATTCTGTATTACTGGGATATTTGATTTCAAAAACGGAGGAAAGTTGGGAACGAACAGCACAAATGCGAGACAGAAGCGTTGACCGTTCGTTTTTGCTGCGCTTTCACAACTTTCTTGCTACTTTTGGATTCCAATATCTCTGCGAATATTGCACTAAAAGACGTGGGATTTTGTTTGTTGGCCTCGAGATAGACAGAGCAACAACTTTCTTGCTGGCTTTTTGAGGATAGGGTATATGCATGAAAAATTATTATTTTTTATTTTGACAACTATGCTACCCCTTGCAACACGAATGACGTATCTCAGTATTACATCTTATTTGGATTTTTTTTTTTTCTTATTTGAAGTATGCCTCTAGGATTAACGGTTCACCAGTAAGATGCGGGAAAGGGAATTAACTCTGTATCACTCTGTATCCAGTACTGAGTGCGTCTCGTATATCTTTAATTATTTTCATGTCATTACAGTTTTCGTTCCTGAGAGAAAAAATTCTTGCATCATGGCCACATTTAAATGTGGATATACATATTTTGTAGTTTGGAGATAACTTAGAAAATAAATTCCGGACTGTTTATGAATGCAGTAAATGTTTTTAATATTTATTTAACAAAGACTTATTACACACAATTTCAGAAAAATAAATCCTAGGCTAATTTTCGAAAAATAAGTAACATTGAACTAAGATAAATTTGTAAAAACTGTAGGTCAATAAATGTACTTAATCTTTGGAAAAATTCATAAAAACTATGGATTGATAACTGCATTCTCAATATAGTGGAAAAAATCATAAAATAAAGAAAAAAACGACTGTCCAATTAGTTTCAGTTCATAATTTCTATTTAGATATTTGTTTTATTATTCAACGTAAGCAAAATGACAATTACTTTTATTTGCGCGGAAATAATTAACATTCTATTGCTATTTATACAAGTGGGATTTTCTCCAATTATAGAGAAACATAAATATTCAATCGTATATAACCGAATAAAACCATGATAAATTAAACTACAAGTGACAAGATACGAAAACCAAATATTGGTATTCAATTAAAAAGAAAATCGGAAACGACACAAAAAAGATATTTCCCGTAAGAATAAATTTCTATTATTTGGGAATGATTTTTTGAGAGGCGTCAAGAGAGATAATTGCCTAAAAATGTACGTTCATGAATTATTCATGCCCAAGTCGGAACAAGGTGGCGATACTTATCAAATATTTATAAAATAAATACACTTTTTCAATAAATATTTTTTTCCAAGAAAATATTTTCCGTAACGGTTACCCATAACATGCGAAGATATACGTGGGGAAGAAATGTCTCCGTAACTGCAGATTTTGCTGAATCACGAATAACACTAAAGTCGCTTCTGATTTTATTTCCAGCCGATTCTTAGAATAAAATGGGAATCGGGACAGGGAAAAAAATGGTAGGAATTTTCCGGGGAAAAAATATCGTATGTTATAAGATCCTTTTTTTTTTTCGCTCTTTCTTTTAGTATTATATATTGGATTAAACTCCACTTAGATCCCTAAACTTGCTTCAACAGCGGATTCCCAAGTCGTACCTTTCAATAGGTCTCTTATGTGCATATAGAACATCAATACATATATATATATATAACGGAATCCATAAAAGAGGTACGGATAAAATATGGATATCGAAGAAATATAAGCCAAATACATATATTTTACCGTCGAAGTAACATGAAAGCGGACGGAACATCCATGAATCTAAATTTTATTCTATTTTCGATTTTCTGAAGATTTTAACATTTTTTTTTCATCATTTATTTTATTTTTTTTAAAAAAGCTGCTGCGATAGTTCGATCTTATTGGATAAATACTTCACCGTGGGGTGATCGCGCACGGCTATACTGAGAGTCACATTTCATTACCCGATATACGTTATATTATGCGATTGGATATGGGAAGATATTACTCGTATATGAATAATTTATGTTTCAAAAGTGCGCTTTCGATTTTCCTTTTCATATCCGACATTATTTATACGTCGTATTTTAGTAGCGAAACATTACGAACGACGAATATTTAAAACCCCTTTTTTGCAGAAAAGAAATTGGTATGAAATGATGAGGGGAGGAAATGATTTATTGATACTTTAAAACGGAAATTCGAATATTACCTTTGGAGTTTGTTAATTTTTTATGAACACGAAATGGAATTTTCAAATTTATCCCCTTGTTTAAATTACCTGAAACAGTATTTGTTTATTACCTCAAAATTTATAATTACGTAACCCTAATGTTTTACATAACTTTCAGAATTTACAACTTTTCTGTTCGTTTTGATTTTAATTAAAAGCTTTTTCTCTTGAAAATAATTTCAAGAACTGAATCAAAGTAGGAAGAAATTACAGATTTTTCAATTTTTAATAGTTGGAAATCTAATCTAATTGCTCCATGGTCATTATACATGATGTCCTGTAAGTGCTAGCACGGCCTTCATCTCATCAACCGCCCGTCGTTGAGGTATGATTCCAGTTAAAAATGCTTAACAGGTGTTCGAAAATCAGTTTTGAGAGAGAAAATACACTGCATCACAAAATGAAAAATCGAAATTTTTGTACCGTCCCCCTGTGCTCTAACTTCAAATTAGAAATTTTTGCCCTGTATCTCCTCGGGCAAACAAAAAAAAAATCCAATGTTTCTAAGTGCAATATTCACAGAGATATTCTCGAATTCGAAAAACGGAGGAAATGTGGGGGGAAAAAAAACAACGTTAAATGCGGAAAAACCATCTTACCCTCAATTAACGCTGTTCTTTCCCAAATTTTCTATGTGTTTCGCATTCGAATATCTTAGTGAATGTTGCACTGAGAAACGTGGGATTATTTTTTGGGTTGACATCGAGAGAGACAGGGCAACAACTTTTTAATTGGAAGTTAGAGCACAGAGAGATTTTAGAAGTTAGAGACTGTAAAAAATATTAGATTTTTTTATTTTGTTACACATTCTATTTTCACTATTAAAACTAGTACAGGGTAATTTTTGAACGTTTGTTGAGCATTTTTTAAGTTGGAATCATACCTCTACGATGGACGGTTGATGACTCAAAGGCCGTGCTAGCAGTTACAGGGACTGCAGCAGTATGACAATTAATTATTTATTTTTATTGATAATATCCGATTGATTTCGAAGAATTAGCGTTATTTCTATATATTGACGTGTTAAAACCTATGAATTTTTCAGAAGTGTTCAGCAAATTTTACATATTTATCATAATTATTACATCCAAATCAAATAAAATTCGCAAATTACTTTTCGGTTACAAGCGCCGCGATCAAAGAAGCATAGTAAATGCTGTAACATGAAAATTCAAGCATTTACCATCTTCACTTCAAGATAAGGAAGAGCGATAAAAACAGGCTTCGACAATAGTGAATATGTTAAGTCTATGCATAAACATTCTTGCTTGTACCAACTCTTTAAACATTCAGCAGAGTAATGTGTAGGAGCTGCTTGTAGGGGTTAGGTAGTAGTAGTAGTCGAAGATGCATGAAAAAGATTTGTTCAACGCATGCTCCACTTATTGCCGTAATAAAATCTAACTTACATGTACTGTAATTACACTTTTCTTACATTCTGGAACCAAATACTTTTAGAAAATGCTTGGTAAATGTTTAGAACTATTTCTGAATGTTTAGAAATTGAATTTAATTAGGTATGTTTGAATGTCACAGGAAAAGATTTTTAGTTAATTTATAATAGATAGTGTTTTTTTTTGGATGCATAAAAATACGATAACGTAGGTGCCGCATCCATGTGAGCGCAGTGCTTCCAGAATAATGTTTTTCTAAAAATAAATCGGCTTGTAGATAAGCCACGAAATATCATACTAATCCTATTTAACTAAATTACTTTAAAACTTATTCTTTAAAATATATTCTTTTACTTTCATAATATTCGAACATTTCTTTTTCCAGCTAAATTTAGTTCTGTGTGTGTGGTTCTACTGCTAATGGGTTGTCTCTGAATTTAGTGTGTATGTTAGGAAGCTACAACATCCCTACAAAATCACAGTATTCACCAAAGAATGCATTTTTACTAATGCGCTTACCATTCCTTTTTCATGCCTTATTTTTCTTCCAATAAACCTAGTGTTTTGCAGTGAAAAATTTTCTTTGCCTTGTTATCATGATTATTTGATAACACAAAATCAAAATAATTAAAGTTAATCGTTCTATTGACTCCTTAATTCCAGATGAGGAGTGACTAATGTTAAGCTTTTAGCACATATAAAGTAGAACGATATAACAGAAAAGAATTTAATTTATTTTGGCGTTTCCCAGCCCAATGAGGCTGTCTGACGATTTACAAACAGCCTTTCTGAGGCGTTGTGAAGAAGAAAGTCAAGTTTGTACATGTATGTGTAAAGCATGAGTGTGTATTTGCGTTAA
The DNA here is from genome assembly GCF_987345545.1 of Pholcus phalangioides. Classification (NCBI taxonomy): domain Eukaryota; kingdom Metazoa; phylum Arthropoda; class Arachnida; order Araneae; family Pholcidae; genus Pholcus; species Pholcus phalangioides. The sequence goes on from NW_028301602.1 coordinate 26,012,732, forward strand.
CAAAACTCCAGTCAAACGCCATGTCAAAAGTACAAATGTAGTATGCGTTCCAAAAGGTCACAATAAGGGGGAAAAATTAAAATAGTCAATATTTAAAAAAAACGTTTATAGATAAAAACCATATAATACATACAACGCATATAAGATATCGAGATAACACATGCAGATACAAGAATGAGTACAATATACCAGTGGCAAAGTAGATAAAGTGGGATATAATAGGATGACATGCAGAACACTGAAAATAGAAATGCACAGTATAAATGTATATACATTTTTTCCATTTTTTTCGTATTCTTTTTTTTTATTTTTCTCGAAAACATTTATAACGAAAATAAGAATAGAGTACATAATTTTCTTTATCAGTAGAGTGTACAATCAGAGTGCAATACCCTTTTTGCTTGTTGGCCTATGGTATATTGTTCGCTGTAATGGACTGTAATTCGCTATCTCATTGAGATGGTCATATTCAGAGTTTTGAAGTTATAGTTGGTTGTAGATAGCTTCTTGATGAATTCCAGTATACCTAGGGTATAAGGGGTATACTTAGGTATTTCCTGATGTCAGCTCCACGTATAAATTTAGGTGCCCTCACAAGCGACCTTATGATCTTGTTTTGCTGAGATTGTAGTTTTTGCATGTTGCTATGACTTGCGTAGGCTCAGACCGGGGCTGCAGATGTCATAATTCGTCCAAGTATAGATTTATTTAGTATGACTTTATTCTTTAACGGGAGATGAGCTTGAGGAAATGTCATTTTGGAGAGCATGCCTAGGGCATGGGTGGCCTTGTTCCTGACATAGTCAATCGGCGGACCAAAAGTCATTGGCCGGTCCAAAATACACGTCTAAGTATTTCACTTTTCTTACTGGTTCTGCGGCCGCTCCACCGATATAGATGAGAGTATTTCCTGGGTCCGTTTTTCTCGTGAAATAAATAAATTGGCACTTGGTGCAAGGAAACATTATTAATACATCTGATACACATAAATATCTTGGTGTAATTTTCGACAGACGTCTTTTGTACGCCCATCACTGTTCTGAAATTATTAAAAAAGCCAAATAAGCCAGAGGGGCACTTAACAAAATTGACAGGCGTAATACGGCCTTCTCTTTCTATCAACAACAAACTCATTTTCTATAAATTTACCGTACGTCTTACATTAATTTACGCAGCTCCTGCCTGGATATGTACTAGAAATCCTACTATTATTGCTCTTGAACATTTCCAAAACGTAACACTCCGACGTTTTACCAGGGTCTCCGGGTTCATTAGAAATAAGCATATACGCGCAGAGATACCAAGGTTGAAACAATCATGGATTAGGCCAAAAAGCTCTCCAGAAACTGCTATGATTCTCTACATAACTCTGACTATGAACATATTCGTGAAATTTCCAACTATAATAGCTGTAGACTTAAAAAACCTAAAAATTTTCTCGAAATGTACAGTCCCAGTGTTCCACGTTTTTGACATATATTTGTATTATATGGCTACTTTATTCCTTCTGGTACGGTCAGAATTGATACATTATATTGCAAACCGTTCTCTTACCTTGAGTTATAAAAGGAAAGGAGCAATGAGCCAACAGGGTGAACCAAATGGAAAAACTAACAAAGCCGTATTTAATTAACTAACCTGTCGCGTATTTACAGGAAGGCTTAGTGTGATATAGCCCAGGGCATCAAGTTCAGAGGAGTGGCAAAATGAGCAACCAAAAATATTAGTAGAACAGGAGAAGGGCGGCAAAAGTTGTATAAGGGAATTTAAAAATAAGGGAATAGGTCAGTGCGTGATCAAAAGTGTGACCTACAAAGTTTGCAAGCAGGTGAGTGAGCGGAAGAGTGACTCCGAGAGCGAGTAAAATTATGTAAAAGTGACTGGTTAGTAAATTTAGAAATTAAAAAACTTTAGAACCATGTTTAATGGTTCAGTTTAAAAAAACTGTTTATTTGTAATAATAAAAAAACAGTCATTTTGGGATGTGGATATATATATATATATATAAATAAACAAATAAATGAAAATTTAAAACTTATCTAAAAAGTCGTTTACGGAAACGGAAGGTTCGTAAAGTAGACAAAAAACTTGAAATAGCTAACTGACAGTATGACAAACTTAGAATGCTGCAGCAATGCAAATTCAAGGCCCCCACATCCATCATTACCATTCTATAGTCCCCCCAACAAAACACACGCCAAAACGCCAAATGGAACAAGACAATGATGGCCCCACTATGGCGTCATCCACAATGAAAGTGTTAAGCGGAGTGCGCTACATTTGGTCAAATTGGCGCCGAATAGAGCTTTTACTGTTATTTTTTTGGTTAATTTTTACTTTTTTTTTTCCAGTGTCAAAAAAAGACAAACCTCCTATGCGCCAACCAGGTATGTCAATTTGTTTTTTTTCATGTAATTTTCAATTTTTTTTTTCTTCCGTCCAAATTTATTAGTGTATTATATGTTACAGAAAATGTCATAAATCTGGTTATTATACATAACTGGTAATTATGCATACTTGCCAAGCATTTTGGCACGTTTGATGAATTTCCATAAATTTATCACTTTTACCGGTGATTATGCATAGTGTCCAAGTGTCATTGGTAAATTTAATAAGTAAAACTAAAAAACTTACCAGTTCTACCGACCATTACGCACAATACCCAAGCGTTGCGTGGTTGGTAAACATAATAAATCGAACGACATGATGCACTTTGCATGATTATTTATGCATGTATCGCATCATTATATCGGGGGATCAGACTATTATATCAGACTATATTCATTACACTCGCTAGACTCATTTGGATTTTTTTTTAATACTTATCATGTTTGCCAATTAATTTATTAGGGTATTATGTATAATTCATAATGACAGATGAAGGCGATAAATTTCAAGTATTTGTTAAATTTGCCAGGCACTTGGGTATTCTGCGTAATCTTTGGTAAAAAGTTACAATTTTTCTACCATTTATCAAACTTACCAAGACGATTGGTGAGTATTCATAATAACCGGTTACTATGTGCAATAACCGATTTATCACATTTATCGTAGCATATAAAACATAACAGAAAGTGTGATAGATACTTAGTGGTAAAAGCTTAGAACAATAATAAAATGATCTTAAATAAGTGGATCCCCGCCAAGACTCTGTTGACGTTTTTGTTTAACGAAACACATTCATTATGGAAACATGATGCAGTGAGGAAATGGTAGATAATGTTGGCGTTAATCCTTTTATAGAAGCGGAGAAAGAGGATAACAACAAAAAAAAGGCTTCTTGAATAAATTAGTGATTCAACAGTGAATAATACATAGGGTTTGGTTTACCACTCATTTGCAGTAATTTTCTGAAAGTGCTCGAAATCCCTGCGAACGTCATAGTTTCCATTTATTCTGCTGAGCTTATAACCACAAAAATTATGCTTTAGTTGATACACACGGAAATATTTTTTTCCCGTCTTTTCTCATATTTCTTACTTTTTATAGCTTCTCATCTTTACGCTCTCGAGATATCAAGCAGCAAAAGCTCCGTTCTATGAGCTCTAATACATCTAACTGAAACACATAGCTATTTATCGGATTCTGAGAGGAACAGTACGTGATTGGAGTACGTCAAACGAGATTTGTAATATCCCGAAAATAAGCAGGAACAACATGAGAATTCTCGCAGTGGTATTTATATTAATGATTTGCTAACATCTATAGTTTAGTTTGGATAGCTTTTACCTCTTTTGTAACAGAAACCAAATAAAGTAAGAGGGGTTTTTTTCTGATTCTTTTCTATAGATAACTATCCTGTCATTGAATCTAAAGAATTGTTATTCCTTATGTTCGTTTTCAAAAAAGAAACATTGAATGGCAATTGAATGCTTCCCAATGCAGACGAATGGCTATCATGAAAACATGATTCAGTGAGATATGATAGTTAACGTAAGTGTTAATTCTATTACGAAAGCGGAAAAAAAGAAGAAAAGCTTTTGAATAAATTGAGTGACTCAACAGTGAATAATACATAGGGTTTGGTTTACTACCCATTTTTATAGAACATCTACGTACATGATTCTTTGATTCCCAGAGCAGAAAAAAAAAATACATTGTTGTGTTTGACGAAGGAAAAACAAAATGGTTGAAAGAAAGAGCACTTGGACCTCTGAGAAATGTCAATAAAGTGAGTTCAGCGGAGAAATTCGATTCGGGAAATAAATACAATGGTAGGTTTCTGCTGCCTTATTTGCAAAAAGACATACTGCTATACAAGGCCGCTGATACAAGGCGCAAGACTTTTGCTGTTCCAGTCCCCAGCAATGAACGTGGGCTTGCTTGAATTGAATAAGAAGCTTAGCAAGTCAATGCCCAAGTTATTATTCAGTGGTTTACAGATGACACATATTACTATCAATTGTCTGTTTCTGTAATCAGTTACAGCTTTAGCCCCCATCTCAGTGGATGCTGGAAGACCCATCTTTAAAAAAGACACAGTGTGAGCTTTGAGCGTTATACGGAGCCCACCGAGCTCAAAAGAGCCCTATTCTCTATCAAAGGCTTGCCTATAGGTGGTGGTTCGTAGTCTTGTGATCTCAATAATGAGTAAACTTAATCCCTTTAAAAACTATTCAAACAATCTCTTTAAAACAGTGAATAATAAGTAGGGTTTGGTTTACCACCCATTTGCAGTAATTTTCTGGAAGTGTTCGAAATCTTTGTGAACGTCTGAGTTCTACTTATTCCCTGAGCTATAACCACAAAAATTACGTTTCAGTCGATATATTAGGGAATATTTTTTCCCTTCTTTTCTCACATTTCTTACTTTTTATAGCTTTTTATCTTTACACTCTTGAGATATCAGATTGCAAAAACTCGTTCTATGTATGAGTTCTAATACATGTAACTGAAACACATCATAGTTATTTATCGGATCCAGGGGGAAAAAGTACGTGATTGCTGTACTTCGAATGAGGTTTGCAATTGCCTGAAAATAAGCAGGAATAACATGATAATTCTCGCAGTGATATTAATGACTTGTTATCATCGATAATTTAGTTTGGACAACTTTTATCTCTTCTGTCATGGAGACAAAAGTCAGAATTTTTTCTGATTCCCCTCTGCAGATAACGGTCCTGTCATTGAATTCAAAGAATTGGCATTCCTAATGTTCGTTTTCATAAAAGAAACATTCAATGACAATTGAATGCTTCCCTATACAGATGAATGGTTATCAGAGATAAAGTCAATTCTTAAAAGTCATTTATAATATCGAAAAGAATGGGAAGCGAACTCTCTTTGATCAGAAAACAAATGGATTTTGAAATCTGTGTTTTATTGAATCCAATGAAAAAATAACAATCCAGTTTTGTCTCAAATCATAATACTGATAGACCGATAATTTGAAAAATATAATATAATCGTTTTTTTCGGCAGTAATATTTCAAATAATATTCCCTTCTCTAACTCTTTGTTTCGTATTGTTTGTTAATTAATAAAGATCCTACTTTTGACCTTCAATTACTATTTTCTTTCCTATTCCATTTTGTGATCCAAATTACATTTTAGGTCTGAGATAAACCAAATTTATTATTAATTTTTTTTTGTGAATATGAGTAACTACTCATTCTATGATAACGATTCGTTATAATGAGTTCTGGATGATTTTTATAATGATAGAAATTTTTTAATGTCATATGCAAGGTCATTCATCAAAAGTGTCTGAATGGGATAGAAATTTTACGTTTCATCTTAAAATTCAAGTGATCAATGAGAAATAATCAGTGAGCAAATTAAATTTGTTTTGTTATGGTTGGATTCCCTAAAACTGAATATTAAGAGGAATACAGTAAATAAAAGGAAAAAAAATATCAGTTATAAAATTTATGCCTCCCTTTGTTATACAAAGAAAAATCCACAACATAACGATAGAAGGGAAATTTTATTGAAATATCAGTGATTGTAGCTCTTAATTTTTGGCACATTCTACTTGTTACGGAGAGTAAAAATAAGCAAAGACAAAGAATTTTAATCACTAAAATTACGGCTATAACGTTTGTTATTCAACTGTTACCGGAAGGATTTTTTGGATAATAGGCAGAGATACCAATTTTAATAACTGAAAATTTTTTGATAAGAAGATTTAAAAAAACTTCGATTTTTATGCTTTTCTAGACAATTAATTTTAGAGTTAAAAAAAACTTTTCTTTTAGAGTTCATCTCTGCAAAATTTGCCTTTTATTTTTGCTGATAATTTGCCATGTTTTATTCGAAATTCAAATTTAACCATAGAATTTTCAATACTTTCGGGTATTTTTATTGAAACACAATGTTAATACATTGTTACTAGTCATGAATGAAAAATATTAATGAAATCACATGAACACAATAATTCTGATTCGCTCATTTCTGTTAACTCATTCCATATACCGTTAATAATATGTGTAACCCGCGGTGGCATGTAAAAATGCGCGTATGAGGTTAGTTTACCAATAATGAAATCTTAAGGAACGGAATGGTTTTTGTAGGAAAAATTGCCGATGTTCCTCCTTTCTATTTCTATATTCAGTCCATAAATCTTTGAAACTACTTTCTCTTAATATTTATTTGTATTCACACCTGTTAAAAAATTTCAAATAATACGCGGCATCCTTTGTTGCCGCGTATGCATGTTGATCCTTTCAATTAGTGAAATGTAAATGCGACTTTGAGAAGTCATTTACAAAAACCTGTATTTTTAAATGCAATATCAACGGTGTTATCTGACTTTCAACTTTTCAGCATTTATCTTCAATGACTGAGGGTGAGATTCACAAATTGCGAAACATAATCAAATTAAAAGTTGTGCAGTTCGTAATTGTCAAAATATATAACCTTATTTTTATTGTGAGTAAAAAAATATTTGAGCTCATTTTATTTACGCGCATCCCTAAAAATGGCAAATTTTGAGAGAAAGAAAACTTGCCAACACAGTGATAAGTTTCCGAAATATAGTAATTTTTATATTTAATATCTCGATAAATATTGTTTTTTCAAAACAATAGATTTTGTGTAAAAGGCTTTCTAAAATTCAAGTTACATTTCAATGATGGGAAGTTTGAACAACGGGGGTCTACATAAAAGGCGTTAATTGTTCCATTTATTTAAGTATATGAAACTTTGGAAAATTTAGGGTATTTGAGTGACCGCACGTCACTGGAAAATATTTATAATTAAAAACTATGTTTCTAAAAACAACGGTTGCAGTAGATATTCCTGTAATCGTTGAATAGATTGAGGGGAGGGGGCTATCTAGACCAGCGGTTCTCAACTAGTGCTCCGTGTGAACTTCAAGGGGCTCCGCGGTCACTCGAAGAAAATAAGAAAAACCCAGTAAAATTGAAGAAAATAATTATAAATATTTTTGAATCATAAAAAGCAGTAACTTTGATGAATAAATATAAAATAGGCCTACGGGGCACCGCCATAGATATTATATACCAGAAAGGGCTCCGTGGATCAAAAAATTTTGAGAACCGCTGATCTTGACTAAGGGTTGCCCTGTCTCTGCTGTGCAAACAATTCGGGAAAGCCTATATAATCCGCGTTAAGAAATTGTGTTTTTCATCGTATGATCCTTGGATTTTACGCATGAAAAAAGCGTATTTTTATGAGGCGATAAGAGGTTCAATATTTAGATTAAAGTACATATCAAAACTCCATCTCGGATTCCGATACCTCACCAAGGAGTGACATTTTTAGGTAACCATTCGCTTGTGCGGTAATCTCAGCACTATCTCTCTTCCACAACCAAACGTACTGTCTCTGGTCAAGAAAAATCTAAGCAAGGACTGAGCCACATCTTATCTACCTGGGTCAACGCGCAATAGTCATTCTTAATCCCGGAAACCCAAAATAATAAATGAATCTCGAGGAAGATATTCGATTCTGTAAAGGAGAAAAGATGAAATGTTACGTTGAAGTGAAAGTAGAAACGAGATAAGAGAGAAAATACTAAATCTTAGAGATTCAAGAGGAAATACAGGTATATATTTTTTTTATCTTTTTTTGTAACTGGTATACAGCGGTCATACTAGCCAATAAATAATGATTCTTAGACAACGTCAAGAACAGATTCATCCTAGAGGAAGAAATAAATTATTGGGATGTGGGCGTCTCCCTCATGGATTCATTCGTGGATTCGATCTTGTACTAAAAGAAATGGATAACCAAAAAAATACGGATCGGGGGAAACGAAAAACAAAAATAAATTAATAAATTGGTAAAAACTCTAACCATTTTCTGAGAGAGAGAAATGATAAAATCAACATCAACCTATTTTCGATTTATTTTTAAAAAATGAAACTATGTGAGATTTATAAATTTATTTATTTCCAGCTAAATTTTTTTTCAATTCTTGAAATATTTTTGTTTTTGCTAAAAATAATGGTTTTCAAGGGGAAAAAATGTAGTTTCATGAGCAAAATCTATAAAGTTGCGTAAATTTTTTATATCCAAGCTTTTAGAGATAGATTTAAGTTTAATACAATATAAGTTCTCAATACGTTTGTTTGAATGTTGTTTCCTACTGAGAGGGAAAAGAATTTCACTTCTCCGGATTTCATACAGTTAATATCAACAGTTTTTCTCTTATAACAACTTGTTTTTATACAGTTTGAAACAAATTATAATTATAATTACAATCCATGTTAACATGCAATCCAGGAAAACTGTTTTACCCGCATTTAACGTTGTTTTTTTTTGTTTTTTTTTTCTTCGTTTTTCGAATTGAAATACCTTAGTGAATACTGCACTAAAGAATTTCGTCGAGCAACTTTCTGCGGATGCTCCCAGTATCGTCAGACGATTTAAAAGACGTATTCACGTAAAAAATGATTTTTTTAGAGATTAGTTTTTTTGCAAGATTGAATTCATCACAAAATGTTTCCATCAAGGGGATGACAATGACGACATTATGTAGAAAAAAGAAAATAAACTGCCGTAGCTGTAGGTGAATGAGCAGTGTTACTACAATAATGACCTCACCATTATCAAAACTAAACCGACGGGGAAATGTTGAACCTTTTCATCTGCAGTTGGTGTTGAAACTTGCGATGGTAAGCTTTACTGATCGGTGACAGTTACATTAGCAAAAAAAAAACACACACACACACACTTACGGCCGTATGTACTAACAGAGTTTAACTGCAGTCGCAGAATAAATGGTTAGAGATCGAAACGGATTCTCCGCATCAATCTCCACAAATCCTTTAACCTACGATTTCGGTCAAATTCTGTCGGTGAATACGGCAGTTAGAGCTCTGTTTTCTTCCCGAATGAAACAAGTACGACTTTTTTGTACAATATTCTTAATCCCCCCCACCCCATACGCACAAACACCACCTACACACACTGGGAACAGTATTCCAGAAAAACGTATCTTTTCCTCTCATTCTGCTCCCATCCCCCCATATGTCAATCCATAACACCCCTCCCCTCCTCACCCCGCTATCGTCAGTACCATCTTAAGATTACTATGGACCCCTGAAGTGGTGCTTAGTAAAGTGCCTGAAGCGGTTATCGACTTTGGGAAATAATGCTCTAGTTCAAACAAAAGTTCAAATTATTCAATTAATCTATCCTGGATTCGTAAAATGACGAAATAAATTGCAACTTAATGATCAACATTGGATTGGATTGGATTGGATTTTCAATTTATTGGCGCAAGGACCAATTTGGTCAAACTGCGCCATGATCAACATTCAAATAGAATAATAATTGTCAATTATAAAAATTGCATCATCAGTTACGAAACTGTTTCCCAACTTTTTACTAATTTATAATTATAATAATTGATCATAGCTACTATGTCATTTCATTGTTTCTGGAATCATCATCGCTGAAGAATCTATTCACCACGTTCAAAGCCTGATTTATAGAAACAGTCCATGATCATTCATCATGCTATTTTTTCCCAAATTTTGCTAATCATTCTTTGTGCTATCAAGGAAATATACTTTCATTCACGTATTTACAATATCTGACTTTCCGATACTTCCCACATTCTTAATGACGACAAAAATATTCATATTTTGAATATAACACCTCGATCTATAGGTTGAAAAGCATAAAATCGTTATTAAATGGGACAAATTCTTGATTTCACTCCGGCTTAACAATATTAAAATGGGCATTAAATTATCAAAAACAACAAAAGATAAAGAAAAACAATTTTTTTTTCACACTTGTATTAGGTTCGAATCAAACAAGAACTTTTAACATTAAATTAGATAGAAAACCCAAGGGGTGTTCGCAAATGTTCGAATTAATCAAGCTTTACTGTACTACAATAATAAATGAAGCCGTTCTTGAGGTCTATAACCATCGGAAAACGACAAATAAATTGTTGAGTGCTGTATTTAGAGAACAAAGTAGACACGATGTTAGTGCTGCCATCTTTTAGAAAATTACGAAATCGATATTTTTTCCAGTTTGTTTCTCTCTGCCTCGTTTTTGAAAATATACATGGAATTCGAAGAGCTGTTGGTTTTACAAACACAAATTTCTATATAAATTAGGTGCTATAAATAATTTTTATACTAATTTCATGTCTATGAATATGAAAAGAAAATAATAATGTATGTATATTTTAATTATATTTAATCTCAAAACAATTAGTAAGAGTTTGTGTTTATCTTATCGGACCTTTCAGGTCAGGATAAACGGCTTATTACCGCAGAAATTAACCAATGTTCCAACTTGGGCCCGATGATCCTATGGTACCAAAGGGCATCCTGGGTTTATACGCTGACAGGAAGCCCTTGAAGGCGTTAAGTAATCTCCAAGCTGGTTACAAATATCGAAAGATGAAATGCATGCAACAACGCCAACTTAATGTCCGATAATATGGCTCGCGAACCGAGATATCCCATCAAACACGAAGATCGTCATAGCGCGACAAGATATCATGCCGTCGACTCAAACTAAGTGCTTCGGTATCGCCCTGGATGAAAGACTCAACTTTAGGAGCCATACCAAGAACAAAAAGGATCAGATCCTCTTGGATAATCTATTGAGATTCTGCTACCCGAAGTCCAAACTCAGTTTGAGGAACAAAGTTTTGATGTACAAACAAATCATTGGCCTATCTATTGCTAACTCACGGTGCCCCAGCTTTGGCCTTCGCATCTAGAGCATGAGAGCAACATATACAAATTACAACTATTCCAGATTCGCGTCCTCGGGCTCTTTTCACTCTGGAGAACATCAAAATGCCTCACCGATCTGCATACTTGAAGGTGTCGTCCATGTATTCCATGAAACTAGCTTGAAAATACTTCGAAATACAAAAGAGGTCGTGTCATCAACATTTGAGAGATATCTCCAATTGCGATGCTCGCGAGTTTCTGAAAATTCTAAGGCCTAAAAACATCTTCCATACAAAATATGTTTCCGAATTTTGAAAAATGTGTCTGCATATATGTATACATGCGGGGGGCATAGCAAATGGGGGATATGACATTTTACTTTCGAATCGTTGATCCTACAGGTATACTTCCAATCAAAAAAAGTTTCCAAATAACGTGCAGTACTCGGATAAGTCATTCATGTTCCAAGGAATTGTATTAAAATAAAAAAATTAACTTTTTTATACAGTTCTCGTGTGCCCCGAAATCTAATTGGAAATTTGTTGCCCTGTCTCTCCTGATGCCAACAAAAGAAATTCCATGTTTCTAAGTGCAATATTCGCTACTTGAATTTGAATTCAAGAAAACGGTGGAAAATTAGGAAAAAAAACAGCTCTAAAAAATGCGGAAAAACAGTTTTAGTATTTAAATTCTCTTTTTTCAACTTTCCTCCGTTTTTTAAATTCAAATATGTCAGTGAATATTGCACTTCGAAAAATAGAATTTCTTTTGTTGGCATAAGGAGAGACAGGGCAACAACTTTCCAATTAGGTTTCGGGCACACGGGGACTATATAAGAAACTGTACAATTCACGAACTAACATTCTTTTTTTTTTGGAACAGAAGAATTTCTCGATAACGGACACCAATGGGGCCTTAAATGTTTTCCGCTAATGAGGAGGTGCGATAAACAGTAGAACTGATATACGACTTTCCAATTTACTCGACGTTTTGCTTAGGTCTCAATTGGTTTACACTAGGGCTGATCCGATTAATCGAATCAGTTAATCGATCAATTGGCAATCACAGTTGAAAATTGTAGGTGAGTTATAATCGACTCCAATTCGATTAAAATTTTTATCGAATGTTTGCGAATTGATACGATATTTTTAACCGATTAGTGATGTCTTATAAATCCTGTTGTGTACAGGACATTTTGGATAAGTGACCATATTAAAAGAAAGGTTTGAATCCATATTTTGATCGAATTAGTCAACGAATATTGATGATTAAGTTTCGAGTTCAGTTTGGTCGGAGTTTTAGATGACCAAAATTTATTGTCTCCGCTAAGTAGTTTTTCGTATTCGTGGAAGCATCAGCTGATCTCACGAGTACCATTCGAGAGGCGTTTCTAGGAAAACAAGCAACACACACACACTATAATCGAAAGTAGTTTCGAAATGAGGGAATAATAACCAATTTAAAAAAACGACAAGATTCAGGTGAAGAAATTACAGGTTTTGACAAAATATATTCAGCATATTAAACTGCTTGAAAAATGAACAGCCTTAATTTCTTAACCTATTCCTACATTTGTTTCCATTTACCAAATAGATGAAGGAAATGAATAAAATATATTTTTGTAGAATCTATTGATATTATTTGGTCACAAAATATATTCGATTAAAATTCGATTAATCGATTAAAGAATTTTGATCAACCAATTAAAAATTTTAATCGAATCCCAGCCTTATGTTAGTGTCCACACATTATGTTAGTGTTGAAATGCATACATTTCTGTGTATGTGTGAAATTGGCGAATGTGCATAATCACCAATCATTCGATAAAGAAAGTTTGATAAAGTCTCACCCATTTATCACTTTGACCAACGATTATGCATAGTTCCCAAATAAATTTGGAAAGTATGATAAATATGAAAAAAATTTATAACGTTTCTCCTCTTCGTTAAACCAAATTAATTATTTTTACCCGTACACAATACGTGTGCTACGCATATTAAGCCACAAAAATTAAAATAAAATAAGTGTGAAGAGAAGATAAAAACATTTACATAGCAACATATCCATACTTAGAATAAGGTAACACTATAAATACTTTCTATGAGCATTGTATACTATTTTATCATGTGTATATAGTTTTCAGTTTTGATAATTGCCCTTTTAATTGGGAAGTTGCTGTTATTTTAGAAATATAATGGCATCCGTATTTGTTTTGGACATCTTTCTCTCACAGTCACCTCGTTGGGCATTTTACCTGTTGTGAGCAGCTTGTATTTGTATTTATTTATATTATCAGTCTAAGTAATGTTGGCTTTCCTCACACGTTATCAACGAACAAAACCAACACATTTCCACTCGAATTCACCATCCTGGATCATAGTTATGTTCAGTTAATTACGTAATTAATGATTGTCAGTTTATCGTATTAATTCATCATAATTAATAACGAGCTTGAGATTATACATAATCTAAGTTTAATGTGATAAATTCTCGGTATATGATCGAAAACTGAGAAATGAGAGTTTGGAAAAAAGTAGAGTTTGCCTGATTTTACTTGTACACCACCACCAATCCAGAACATGACTCCCACTCTGTCCCCAAAGGGGATATAAGCGATTTTACTGTCAGCTAACGGGGAGTTAAATACATTGAAGCCCTATTCCACTGGGCTGGGGATCAGAAAAGTGCCCGCTAAATGGACGCGACCATTAACGTAGGTTTCACTGTGTGTATACTACCACTGTGATGTACCTAAATATTGTGGTTGTCGTTGTAATCACATCCAAACAGAGGCTGTGCGGTGACAAAATAAATTGAACATTTCGTCTCCCATGATAAAGTGTCGCGTGTATCTGCGTTATACTTCGAAGCCTGTGTGTGAATTACTTTTTTCGTCACCATTTTTTTTTTCAAGATGTGGAACAAGTATCCTTGTTGTCACCATTAATCACCACCGATGACAAAAATAGACGAAATGAAAGTGTGATAACAGAGAAAGAGGAGACTGAATCCCCCCGTCATACCACATTAGTTCTATTGCGCGTTACTTCTACACCCCATCGTTATCCAAACTTCTTTTTTTTATCCTTTGTGATGATAGTTAAAGCTTTGGACGACGCCTTTTATTTAGGTTGATAGCTTGAAGACATTTTCTAACGTATGGATGGCGTTCTTATGGAAGACATTGGTAATCAGCCACGAGACGAAATGAAAGTTTTGAAAGAAAAAGTTGAAGTGTTGCCATAACTTTTATTGGTAATGTCACTCCAAATATTGAACACTAACAATAAAAATATTTGTAGGTTATTTTGGAAAATCTCTTTTTTTTTCCGTACGGGTAAAAAAGTACGGGGTGTCCACAGGTTAAAGGTATCCAAAAGTATGGGCTTTCACTGAAAGAACCAATTATGCTTAGTTATGAAAGTTCTGTGCCGTTGATAGGGGGGATTGCTCAAAGTTTTCTGGAAAGGTTGCGCATGCGGACTTTCGATAGCTGCTTTGAGACGTTTTTCGCTCCGACTACTACTGTTCAACCGTGCGTGCACCTCGTAAACATTAATCTGGTGAATTCGTACGCGCCGGATCATGTCCGTGTATGTTTATTTTGTTATAATTACGCTTGTTTCTTTTTATACTGGTGCTACCGACCATCTTTCATATTTTTAGATGAAAATGGAAAAACAAAACTTTAAGTTTTATCTAACTGTGGTATCACGTAACTATTACGTTAAAGTCGATGTGATAGCCAGTCGGCATGTAGTAAAGTTATTTATATTTATAGTTAAATATAAATTTTGGACTACTTATATTATTAGAGGAAAGAAAATAGAGAGAGCTAGTGTGAGTCCTTGATCGTAAAGTGGTTAAATGTATAAGTAATAGGTAATAGTGTATTGTTCTCTCAATATGAGCCGTTATTTTTTGGTATCTTCAGCCCGGTATATTCATGTTACTTCAGAAAATCAATGAAAGTAAACACTATCACCAAACATACTGCCACTCTGTCTCCATAGGAGATGAAAGCTGGTTATACCCCAAGGGGTGTGAGTATTCTGGAAGAACCGGGTGATGCAAAGGCCCAGAAAGCAGGGTATTACAGCCACGGCCGCCACCCACGGTTCCGCCTCCCGTACTCCCCTCACAATGAAAGTAAACAACGTAAATTGTATACAATTTTTCTTGTCTTGTTTTTTACCACATGATTCCACACCCGCAATAAACTCGAAATCCGGCAGCATCGACGCGCAAGATCAAATCCTCGGAAAAGCTCCCTCTTGTGACGCTACTTTGTAGAACAATGAAACTACATCGGAATAGCACAAATAAAATTGGTTTCATATGTAGGAGTGTAAGCCTCGAGCAAGTGAGAAGTAATCGTGAAATGACCAGTTAAATGGAACCCGCACTTCGAAAATTGGAGTTTTAGTGTCAGATAGTAAGTTCTACACCCATTTTAATGTCCTGTGGGACGATTTTAATCACCGTCTCCCCCCTCTTTGTTAAGACTAGTGCAGATAGAAATAAAGAGACATTACTGAAATATCTCCTTCGGTTATCATGATGGCCGTGTGTTCCTCTTTGAAGTGAATTGATGCCCCTTGATGACAGCAGTAGATAACCGATTTCCGAAACGATTTCTCTTTTTAATGTTGAATGGCCGAGACAATCAACCGGGAGCCTATCGAATCTCCCGATCTGAATGTGAAATTTCAACCTACGTTATGAACTATCTACCGATACCCCGAAATCGCTCTGATCTTTACGCAGCGCTTCGCTGAAATACTTTGGGTATATATACTTCGTGATTCGAAAAGGAGTGCGTTTCATACTTTATAAATTTTTCAATGGACTAATTTTATTCTGGATTGAAAATTTATCATGTTCTAAAAAATGGTGATTTAACTTTTCTTTTTCCACCAAGTGATTTGACGCTTTTTTAATCAAGCGTTTTCAATTATAGTGATTTGAAGCGTTTTCAATTATATTGATTTGAAGCGTTTTCAATTATAGTGATTTAAAGCGTTTTCAATTATAGTGATTTAACGCTTTTTTTAATCATAGTGATTTGATGATTTTTTAATTATAGTGATTTGAAGCGTTTTCAATTATAGTGATTTGAAACGTTTTCAATTATAGTGATTTAACGCTTTTTTTAATCATAGTGATTTGATGATTTTTTAATTATAGTGATTTCATTATTTTTTTTAAATTATAGTGATTGGACACTTTTTTAATCATAGTGATTGGACACTTTTTTAATCATAGTGATTTGAAGTGTTTTTAATCATAGCGATTGGACGCTTTTTTAATCATAGTGATTTAATGTTTTTGTAAATCATAGTGATTTAACGATTTTTTAATTATAGTGATTTAACGCTTTTTTTCAAATTATAGTGATTTAACGCTGTTTAATCATAGTGATTGGACGCTGTTTAATCATAGTGATTTGAAGTGTTTTTAATCATAGTGATTTGAAGCGTTTTTAATCATAGTGATTTAACGTTTTTTTAATCATAGTGATTTAACGTTTTTTTTAATCATAGTGATTTAACGTTTTTTTTAATCATAGTGATTTAACGTTTTTTTTTAATCATAGTGATTTAACTTTTTTTTTTAATCATAGTAATTTGACGTTTTTTTAATTATAGTGATTTAACGCTTTTCTAATCATAGTGATTTAAAGCTTTTTAATCATTGTGATTTGACGCTCTTTTAATTATAGTGATTTAACACTTTTTTAATTATAGTGATTTAACGCTCTTTTAATTATAGTGATTTAACGCTCTTTTAATTATAGTGATTTAATGTTTTTTTAATCATAGTGATTTGACTGTAACTTCCATCATAGTTATTTTACGCGTTTAGAATCATTTCTAATGATATCACGTTTTTTTATAAATTAATTTAACGTTTTATTTATTCATGATCTGAAGATTTTCCGTTTCTTCATGGTGATTTATTTTTTTTTTACTCTTCTTTTTTGTATCATGATGATTCAACCTCTTTTTTATTACGGTGATTAAACGACTTTTTGAATCGTTTTGAATAAACGTATCGGTATTCATGATGATTCAACCCTTATACGGGCAATGACGAGGTATGTCGCCTAACTTGAAGTCTTCTATTTCGGTGATTACGAGCCATCTCACGTTTTAGTTGCAGAAGGAGGCTTTCCCATCCCTTCTGGGGTAGTATAGGAAAAATATTATTCTTGTTCAGAGGTCTTCAAAATTTTTCCAGTCGCGAGCACTGTTTGTACCCGTCATCAAAAGAAGAGCACCCTTACGGTAAGTTTAACATACGAATGTATGAAATCAGAATGATTTCAATCCTTGAATGCAATTTTAACAAGGTGTTTTAATTGGAACGTTGATCAAGTGCTCGCGAGCACAAAATCGGGCACAAGCATTTAGCACTCTGGGTACTTCAGGAATCACGGTAGTGCTCGCGAGCAACGGGTTGAAGATGCCTGTTGTAGGGGATTTTCACCGTGTCAATTATAATACGGATCAAGGAAATTTTAAAGACTGCGTAAAGAACTAACACATTTTTTTTTAAATCGTGGTTTTTTCCTTACCAAAGTGATTTGACTTTTTCCTTATTTATGGTAATTTATCTTTTTTTTCTGAAGGTGATTTAACGCTTGTTTCGATTTTCAAGCATGTTAGTTTCTTACCACAGTGATCCAACTTTTCTTTAAAATGGTGATTATTTTTCATTATCGTGATCCAATGTTTTTTGTATCATGTTGATTCAACGTTTTTTTCATGGTCATTTAACATTTAATTTAGTTTTTCCTGACTATTGTATAGTTCTTTTTTTGTTTTTGCTATGTACTTAATTTATAAAGATCTATTATATTAGAATTTATCCTTCATTTCTATGGACTACAACACAAAAGTTCGTTGAAAAAATTACCTGATATTAATGATGTAAAATGATTTCTTATTGATGAGATGTAGATTATTCGTAATACAATGCTCAAAAGGTAAAATATATCTTCAAAGAGTTATTGAACTTCAATTTTAAAAAATCCCAAATTTTAAGTCAATTTCTTTGGTGGGGATGTGAAATTCTATCCAAATTTCCATGTCAAAAGTTGATACAGTATTAAAATTTTCCAAAATAGTATTTTAAAAGAAAAATAAACGTGATTATACATATTTTTAATACCAGTGAACGATATTTATGTGGTCTACAAATTTTTATTCTTTAAGAAAAAACACATTCGTATTTATTAAATTTTTGATGCAAATGTATTTGATGATATATTTCAAAGAAATGAGTAATTTCGATACGTTCTATCTATTGATAAAATATTATTTTCATAAATTTAACATATATCTTAACAGTGAAACCTGTATAGAACGGAAAGTCAAGAGATGGAAATTATTTTCCGTTTCATAGACGTGCACATAAAAATATATGCAGTGATTTATTTCTATCGTTTAAGAACTTATTTTGAGAACATCAATTTCTATGAACCAACGAGTGTTAAACAGAGAGATGCATTATTATTATTTTGAATTTTTTCATGTTTGCTGTTTCAAATAACTAAATATTTGAAAGTTCATATTTAATGTATTAATAGTTAAACTTCAATATAAAACGTTCTCCTGAATAGCAATAGAATGAACACTTAGTTTTGTCAAAAATGGTTTTTTTTAATACAGTGAAACCTCGATGTAACGATATTCTGTGGACCAAAAGAAAATATCGTTGTAGAGAGATTATCGTTATATCGAGAGGCAAAATTGTCCTTACGTGTGATCAGATCCGTGCTGTTGTTGTCATCTTTTCTAAATCGACGTTATTAATATTATCAAAAAATGCGCTTTTATGTATTTATTCACCGCAAAAAATTGCAATTGATTAATTTATTATAAAAATTAGCTAAGATTTATTGCGCCTGTAAAGGCGTTTACCTTATTGCACTGTGGTTTCATACACAAAAAGTGACTACAGCTTCCTTTAGCTGTCGGGGATTTTTAGAGCAAAATACTGCTATTATCAGATGCCTTCACAAGAAAGAAAACAAGTGGCAAAGTTAAAATTAAATTCAAAACGATTTCGAGCAAAATATTAAAAAAGTATCGTTTATTATAGCGGTTTCAGAAATCTCCTAAAAATATCATTATAGAGGGATTTATCGTAGTAAAGGATATCGTTATATCGAGTATCATTTTAGCGAGGTTTCACTGTATTTAAAATAAAAATTGAGAAGTTAACTTTAGCCTTTAATTAAACTTTTTCCAAGAAATAGGAGTGTTTTTTTAATAAGTTACCATTTCCATCACAAATGAAATTTTAAACAAATTTTGACTAAATTTTGAATAGTATATCGGCTTCCACTCAAGCCCGACCCCCAGATGCAGTTCAGATATATAATATGCGCATTTTCATCGTTTTTTCAAGATGTGAAAGAGTTTTCCTTACAAAAGGGGGATCAGAACGACTTAACTTCCCTCCCATCAAAAACATGAACTTGACCAAAAAATCTTTCCGTTTTAGCAGGTTTTCGTCTCATACAGTGTCCGTCTTGGACAGCTTTCACTGGATGTTATATCTTAAATCTCATATCAATTGATAAAATATTTTTTATAACATTGAGTGGAAATTTCAATTTCATATACACGACTAATACATCTGTACGCATATATAGTAATGCATTTAAATACTGATAGATGCTTGCTTATTCGATGGATAATAAAGACGCATTGAAAGCACTTAAGAAGAAGAGCAAGAAATAAAGAAAATAATGACTTTTATTTTCTTCAACCCAAAGAAAATTTTCTTTGGAGTTCATGAAAGGTGTTCAGACTCCATTAATCTTAAAAGTCGTTATATAAGTCTTCTGAATTTGAATTTTAAAATAAAAGGAATAGAAAGAAAAAAAAAATCTTGTTCTGGAATTCATCATCACCCGGAAGATCTTAAATTACTTCTCTTTCCTGTCAGGAAATTTTTCCTTGATTTTAGTTTTTTATACCACTAATAGTAGAAAAAAGTGAAAAAAATTAGCTTAAATATAAAATTCCGAAAAAAAACAAAAAAAACCTCAGGTTAGGTTTTTTTTTGGGGTTTTTTTTTTTATGTGACTTCAGAGAAGATCTGGAAATTTTTTTTTTTACAATTACACTTTTACGTAATGCATTACAAATTTCTTATATAATTTTTTTTTAAACGTGTATTTTAGGTTGGGTGTCTGCCAAATCGTATGTCTAGTTGAACATCTTGTATGCGTGACCTGTTCTTGCCTTATCGTAATGAGACTATATTCTCTTTTTTTTCCCCCCTACTTTTATATTCTTTTGGTCATTGCTTCTATTCACAGAGAGTGCTACTTTTGCCTTCACAAAAGCTTCTACACTATTGCGTGACTGTACTCGAAGAACATCTTGAAGTAGCCGAAGTAGTTGTGAGAGATAAAAATGGGACTGGAATTCCGAGCTTTGTCCATAAGAGGGTCAAGTCTATCCTCTCAATAAAAGACTATAAAATTCTAAGAATACTCTCCCATACGAGAAAAGAAGAGCTATCGAAATCGCTTTCTTTTCTTGGAATTTCTCCCTTTTACGATAATTATCCTATTACTCTCTCTGAAAATTTAAAATTATTAACTGCATCAAGATAAGCTTACACTGATGCCTTGGCTTACGAATATTTCGGCCCACGAAGTTTTCTTTGACGTTTCCTTTTCTTTCTTTCAACAAGCGATTGACAACAAATTTGGATGGTCTCGATTTGACGAATCGATTATAAAAACTTGTGCTAACCCAACCACACGTTAGAAAAAGGAAAAAGGTCATACCAAAGCAAATTGATAGACTGTTAGCCACATCACGAAACCACCAGCCAAAGCTCGAAGTAAATGTAGAAAGTCGCAAACTGTGATATATTTCCAACTTTGACGGAATCGCAAAGTGGTCAGCCAAACATCGGATATGGCGTTTCAATTTTTTTCCAAATATTTTAGTTCTCTAATTTCTTTCCCACTTTTTTCTCAATTTGAAAACTATTTATACGAGCTATCTTGTTTTAAGTACACAACTTAAACTCTAAAGAACGGAACTTAGTACATAATAAAAGGAAAATCGAATATTTGTATGCGGAAAATATAATTCATTGTACCGGGTGGTCCAAAAGTCCTTATCCCTTTTGAAAAGAAATGTTGAGAAGAGACGAACTGCTTTAAGCATTTGAAGGAGAACGTTACATAGTTTTTTTTCTTACTTACAGTGATTTCACGGAGCATCAATGTTCCGCGAACGACGGATTGAGAACCACCATAAGATAAACCATGAAGCAATTTATTGAAACTAGAGAAAGGGATTAATAAACAAATTGGAGAAAGAAAGGGATAAGACAATCTCACAATTCACTTTTTTCAATCCGACAGTTATGGAATAGCTATGTTTAACGTGAAATTTTTTTTTCGATGGTCTGATAATAAATTATAATTAGCTTATCAGCTTTCGAATCCCTTGGGATATCAAGGCGGAAATGATTTTAGCGATAAAAAACGTTATAATTAGCTCTCAGGATTAAAAAAAAAACCGAACTTGATGCGGAAAATCGATTAATGATTGTTACTTAATAATGAGTCTTACGGTTGTTTCACTTAATACTTTAGTAAAATAGCAACTAATTTGTTTCTATCAAGCAGGAAATGTGTGTCCCAATACACACTTAAAACTTCTAATTGAGTACGTTAATAAATAATTATTAATAATTGATACAGGTTCAATAATCAGCCGAAGCAAAACCTTAACAACCTTAAAGTTTTGATTCTGTGAATTTCTCCTCAGTGCTTATTTTATTTTCATCAAAATTGGTTTCTGACAGATATTTGCAAAATTAAATTCGGAATTCGTTAGAGGGCTGAGAATTTGATAATAACGAACTTGATTTCTATTATGCTCCAAGACATTTTATGTATAATGTTAAACAAAATAATTGTATGTTCCCCCTTAAAAGTAATTACCATTGTCTCTCGCTTTCTGGAAATTAGAACATGAAACGGGAATATTATTTTTACTCACGCGAACAACAAATTATGTAATTAAATAACGGGTTTTTTTTCTGGGTCGCTGTTATTCGTTCATTCTCCCGTTCGTACTTAATTGTGTTTGAATACATGCAATTAGCACACATGATTGTCCTCTCATTTTTTTGTTTGCGTTTGAGTAGAACCATTTTCGGTGGAAACTTGAAAGAGAGCGTTTCTGTTTGTTTCGAGATTGAGTTTTGAATGTTGAAGACAATATTTTGTGGAAAGAAACCTTGTTTTGGTGTATGTATACCGTTATTTATCTGCCGTGAGGTGAACATTGTAAACGCCGAGTCCTATTGCGCTTATCGTTAACTTGAAGTTACATATGTCTACTCGCTTTGACCGTGGAATAATAAATAAAGGCGCAGGACTTTTTTTGTTTGTTTTCTTCTTCTCTTCTTTTTCTCGCCCATATGCAAAGCGGTTGCAATGGCAGAACCACACAAGCCTTCAAACGTACAAGTTAAGTTCGTGGAGGCGAAACGCAAGTACCGTGTTAGATATGCCGACCGTCTGCAGACTCGACCAAGTTTGACGTTTGTCTGATACCTTTTGGTAGGCTAGCTGTGAAATATTTCTTGACATCCGTACAAATCTATGGGAAATTTCAGCAAACCATTCAAGGATAGCACATAGCACGCGGATGTAGATGCCCCGTTAAAGCGTTATATCATGGGAGGTATTGCTTTCGAAGTAACTATAACCGTTCAGACCCGGGCATTCATTTCTTTGGAATTTTCAAAATTATTTGTAATTTTTAATACTCTTAAAAACATAAATGTCATTAAATCTTTCTTTTTCATTGGATTTATTTATTTATGCATTTAATTGTTAATTGTAAGTAAATAATTCCCTTCGTTCAAATTTTTTCAGCCAAGATGATACAGGGTGTATTGATCTTCGTACACAAATTGTTTCCAGAATTTTTTTGCAAAATTTTATGTAGTAAATCCCACTTTTTCCGGAGACACTTTATCCTGAAACCATCTTGAAAAAACCCTGTAAGTTCAACTTTAATTGCTGCACTCTGGTGGAAGCCCCACCCCCCACCCCCAAAGTTCTTATTCACCATCTTTTTAATTCAAAACTTACATAACCTTTAAGTCATGACTTGACACCATGCGGTCAAACGAAAAGAAAATTCTGCGAGAAAAAACAAACACACATTTGTGGCATCAGTGCTTGAATGGTACATTTCAAGCTAACGGCTACTTCACTAAACAGCAACTCCGGTCATACAACCGTTACACTGCAATTTACTGTCATTAACGAGTTGGATTGGTATAGAAAGCGCCATCTATCGATGGTCACCTCAAGCTCTTTAATTCTTGTTATCCATATTCGCCTTTCCCCCGTTTTAAATCTCAGATCTAACGGCAACCTACACAGTGGCAGACGAGCATCTTACCACCACTGAACTCGGACAGCAAGTCTTAAATGGCTTCCATCTAGTATGTGCATTCCTTTGCACACCACTAATTGATTCCGCAAGAAATATGCATAGCAGTAAAGAAGCATACAATTAACACTAACGCATTTTTTTCTTCGATCAAATATGGAATGACTACTTTACCCCACACCAACTTCGGTCATATATCGCCATATGGCAATTTCCAACCAGTGTAGCTGGGTGGGGAAATGAAGGCGCCATCTATCGGTGGTCGTCCCAGGGTCGGTAGGTAAAGAACTTCTTTCTGATGTTCGAACCCGTGATTCGAACCCGTGGTAACCTTCGCAGTGGAAAACGACCATCTTATGACTGTGCGCCACTCAAGCGGATGAAGAAAGTACACACACTGAACTGAAACCATTAGCAAGACAATAAACCGTGCTCACGGTGACATTTTGATTTAAGTTTGATTATAATTTCTTTCTCTGAATTTGATTCATTGAAACAGAACCATAAAATATATACCTAGAAAATCATAGAATTTAAAATTTCCATTCATGAAAAACATTTATAGATTGATCTGTAAAATGTTTTATTTTTTCATTTTTATTTCATTCATTTTTCATTTTTATTTCATTCATTTTTCATTTTTATTTCATTTATTTTTATTTTTACTTTTATATTTCATTTCCGAGAAATATCTCTCGTGAATTATTTATTAATCGAGCAAAATATCTCACTTGATGAAGTCCCACACGTATCATGAGAGTAAATCGTCGAAAATACCCTGAATATCATAATATATATGCGTGTAATACTCAACGGAAGTTTGTATTTTTTTTTTATTTGAAGACCTTGGCTTCATGTTGTACATGAACCGAATACTTCATCGTGAAGTTCACGCACGTTTAAATTACGTTAATGGCACTATGTAGGCCTGCTGGAATGCTTTCACCTAGAGAATAATTAGCGGGAGAATAACGTGCTTGAAAAGCAATACTCTTTTCGTAGATGAACGGTAGCTAACCTCAACAAATCAGGGAGTCATTCAAAACTCGGTGGTAAAAAGTACAGAGAAAGCACGTGAGCTCTTTCAATCAAGAGAATAGTCAGTGTACGGTATGTCTCACTCTCTCCACGGAAACATTACCCAACGGTACGATAAAATATTAAAACAGTAATTAGAACATACGTGCCGTAAGTGTTTAGCTTTTCTTCTATTCAGAAATATTTATGTATCATGGGGCGATATTTTTGAATTATTTCTCATCCTCAAATATTGTTTTCTATTATTTCAAATTTACGGAAACTGAGAAGTGGAATATTAATAGGGAAATAGGGGTGACATTTCTCCGCACCCCAATATATCGAGGAAACAAATATTTTTCTTTTTTCTGCATATTGTGCCGAGGTAAATTCGGAAAAAAAAGTCACGTGGTCTCCGTCGGGACCCGAACCATAACCTCCTTGAGACAGAAGACCTCTGCACACTACTCCTGACGTCAGTAAGTAGTCCATCCTCACTCGGAATACTCAAAAAAAAAAAAAATCCGCTGCACGTGCCAGTATTATCGTTGTGCGGAAAAGAAACGATCGGGCTCAGAATTGTCGATTTCTTTACCCGGCATCCAATCATCATGCGGTATTTGCGAGCCAACCAAGAATATTCTACGCCAAACTAAGAAGACACCAAATGGAATGCTGTGGTTCAAAATGTTGTAAACGTGGTAGTCTTAATGACGTTGCAGATGAACTCGGCAACCCGTGCGGAGGCCTTTTATCTCTAAATGGGGCTGCACGACCCCGGCCTTTTTTACAAACCGGGTACGCATGCTACCATCTACACCACTACTACTACTGAACCACACACGCACCTCATCCGCGGAGCTTCTAACGAATTGGCACATGCTGGAATGTGCATGTACGTGTTTTTGCTCATCCCCTGGAGGATGACTATGTGCCACGCGCTTTCCGTTTGTTAACTTTACTTGGAACCCTTTGGAAAAATTATTTTTGTCCAAAATTAGGTAATTTTTGAATTTTTTAATAAAATAATCTCTGAAACCTAAAAAAATCAGTTCATTCACATTTTCAAGTAAAGAAAGCATTTATTTTTACTTTTTTGGAATATTTTAATTCACTGAAACATTAATAAAAAAAAGGCGACTTAAAACTCTTCTTTAAAAAAATAACACACTATAAATATAACATTGATTTCTTCGAATCCACTACAAACTTGTTGTCCTTGCCAATGCTCAAGGTTTCTTCATTTTCATAATGATTCGGCACCTCGGATACCAGATTTCGTCAGCTGGGTCAGGCCATGAGAGAGTAAAATTTTCCAACTTCCTTCATGGCCCTTACACACGCCTCCCCAATAAGATCAAATATGGTGAGCGCATCGGTTTCTTATCACACTAAGAGCCTATTCAAGGGTTTCATTTGAGTAATTGCGGTAGGGTCGACTACCCAGGGCCGGGGGGTTCCAGACATCGATCCACAAAAATTTTTGTTCGCTATAAATTTAATTTTTGATTAAATCCAATTCGATATGTAGAAGAGGATCTGGCTCTCGAATGGGGGAGGGGGCTGGATAAGACAGGGGAGCCACGAGAAGAAAATATTGTTCGAACGGGAGTCATGGACTGAAGAAGGTTGAGAACCACAGTATTATAGAGCCTTGTTTCTTAAAGAACATTAGGACGGAACAAATGCTTGCTCATGAAAATTAAATTCAATGTTCGCATACAATCAGCTAAATTTTAATATTGGGTGCAAATTTTAATATCAGCTAAATTTTAATATTTTAATTTCTGTATATTCGTATAGAAAAATTAAAAAAATATACAGTAAAAACATCCCAACAATGGCCACTAAAGGGACAGTAAAAATGTAGTGGCTATTAGGAAGTTGGCCATTATTGGAAATGGCCATTTTATTTCCGAAAAAAAAAACCAACTGATATTTGCGATCTATATAACACGTAAAACAATAATCCATTTTCTGTAATTGATTAAGATAATTATATAATTTATTAATTTATAATAACATTAATTATTAAAAAAGTTTATCAGAATATATGATTATGTTGATATCGTAATAGTATATTATAATAATTGGTTAATTGATGGGGCCACCCGACTAGAGGGGAATCAGGCGGGTCTGGTCAACACCTTCTATAGCAGAAAACCTCCGCATGAAGCTTTGACGTCACTGAAGTCGTCTATTTCACCTGAGAATAACCATCCATTTCATTCACCAGTGCGACGTATGCGAAATCTTTACCCTTTTTTTGCAGTATATTCAATGACTATAGGTGAAATGGACGACTTTAGTGATGTCACGTGCTTCGCGCGGAAGCTTTCTGCTATAGAAATTGTTGGTCTGGTACCCCGACGTAGAACGAGAAAGGGGTGCCAGAATGTGTGCTTTCTCGGCTGACCAAGCATCTAGTTGCGACCTTTTTAATCGAACTACAGTGCTTTTTTGTCACCCTAAAATTTAGGGTTACAGTGCTGCTACCGAACACAACAGAAACGACTTAGCGAAAAAAAAAGAAAATGTATATGGATTAAGACGGTGTACCAGAACCTCCCCCACCCCCCAAATAGTTCTTCATTGCCACCCACGATCAACTAGACCATAAATGCACAGCAAATGACGCGCGAGCCAATTGTGGCCCACGGAGTCATCTGATGTGACCCGCGATCTCAAACCCAATTTTGTAAGAACTAACTAAGCGACACATTCTCAGATCGCTTGAGTGACTCGCAGCACATTTACAGATTACTAAGCAACCTGGGGCGTTGTTCTAGATCACTTAAGTGATCCGCGGCACATTCTCCACTTCAATTAAGTGGTTCGCAGCACATTTTCAGATCACTTAAGGGACCCGAGGTGCATTTAAATATCACTTAAGCAGCTATCGATACGACTATAGATCACTTTAAGTGGGCCTTTTTCCATCGCTACTGCCTTAAATATACCCATCTAGCATTTGTACCCACGAAAAGAAAGCATACATATCCCCCCCCCCCCGTGGGGGAGACCCCCCCTTGAAAATCAGTTTGAAAATTATTTTCTCATGGCGAAATGTGCACTTTTTTTCCGACTCTATGTCCAAAGTGGCCCGTTGCTCGGAGGTCGCCTGTAATTTTATGTCTAAGGAACGCGTTCGGTTCAAACAAAATGTGGCCGTTGTTCTGAGGTGGCCGTTAGAGCAGGTTTTACTGTGTATCGCCAATGGAATAGAACACAATTTGCTATTCTACAAAATTCCAAGTAGTTACTTCCAAGCCGGCTGTTAATTAAATGCAACGTAGAAAAGTATAAATATTCACGGAAAGAGAAGCGCAAAGGAAATTCCATGAATTTTAATGAGTTATCTTCTTTATATTGAGTGTTTTTGGAACGGTGACTTTTGGGGAACCATTTCCTTTTGAAAATTAATTGCCTGTTACTCAGTTTTGTGGTATTAAATTCATTTTTTTTTCTGTAAACTAAAGAAATAGTGATAACTTATAAAATATGTCGTTTAACTCAATATTTATATTCTATCCGCTCTCATATTTGATGGAGGGGAAAAACTGATTTTCCCTTAATGAGCTGATTGAATTTATGCTAAATCAAAACTTAGTTCTTACAAATATTGAATTGCCTACGGCAGGAGTCTTCAATACATGGTCCGGGGTGGGGAAATGCGACTCTCTAAGCCTTTTTTGCCGTGGCCCAGTTTTTTATTTTAAAAGTTAAAAATTAAATTTAAAAATTTCGATTGAAATTCGTTGATTAAAATTGTCTGACAAAGCCCGATGTGCGATGTTTCCTTTGATTTTGTCACGAGTGCACCTACACTCAATCTCCCCCCCCCCCTTCCCATCGAGAAACCACAGAACACACATCAAGACATTGAAAGCAACACATGTGTTCACCTCTCCCTCACCAGGGAATTCGACGGCGCACTTTAGTACCGAATATGTACTTACACAATACGATCTTTTCTCATCACCTGAGCCAATGAAAACCCCTTATAGAAATCAGGCGATAGCTTTCATCCTATAGCAGGAGTCTTCACCAACTTGGTTTGTGAACACACGAGGCGTTTCACCAGAGAAATTCTGGGAGTTGGTTGACCAACATGTCGCGGTTGAAGATTCATTAACTCTCTCTCTCCCCCTAACCCCGGGTCGAGATCCCTCAAATGTAGGGGCAGGTTAGGACCTTCCACTGAGATCACGGTGAGTGATTTCAAACTATATATGATTATTTTGTGACCTTTTTCTGTATAATTCATGGAATGAGTGAAAGTGCCCTTGTTTGATTGTAATTTGTAATTGAGTTTAATGTAATGCACCACGGCTAAGGATTACCATGAATAAATAAAATTAACCTGTAATTCTCTGAGTGTAAATAAAGTAGTATTATTTTCGCAATGTCCTGGTTATAGTTTCCTTGTGTTATATAGTATATCGCGCTAAAGAAACTAGTTCGTTTACATCTTCAACATGTGGTATCGTTTAACTCGCAACATAAATAATATTGTTTAACACCGCGACAATTTACCAATAATGTTGTTCCTTTGGTAAATTGATATTATAATAGGTATGGGGGTCCTAAAGCATTTTGAGGGGCCCTGATTCCATAAATTTCAAGAGACAAATGTCGGCTTCCAAAAAAAGTTATAAACAGTATATATATATTGCAGAAGCTACAAAAATTCTGAAAACGCTTCAATTATAGGAATGATTTTAGAATTAGTGAAAAAATAAAAATATTTCTCATTACAGATTTGATTTGATGGAAATTCATAATTAATGAAAAAATGATTTCAAGAATAGAAGAAACGAGTAAGTTTATTAATTAAAGAATGAAACAATTTCAGAAAGAGTGAAAAAATAATTCCAAAATTACCGAAAGAAATAATTTGAGAATCAATGAAAATAATTCCAGAACTAATAATAAGAGTCATAAAATAAGAGTCAGAACTAATAATAAGAGTCATAAAATAAGAGTCAGAACTAATAATAAGAGTCATAAAATAAGTCAGAACTAATAATAAGAGTCATAAACTAAGAGTCAGAACTAATAATAAGAGTCATAAAATAAGAGTCAGAACTAATAATATAAGAGTCGAAAAATTTTCGGAATTGGTGATAAAGAAAGAAATGATTTCGGGATTAATCAAATTTATAATTAATAAAAGAAATGATTTCAGAATAAATGAAAGTATTATTATTTTGAGCTTTTGTTAATATTATGACCCCGTCGTTAACACACTATTGTATTTTTCAGTGGTTTTCACCCCCGTCAATAAACTTCGCTTCTCTCAACTAAAAGATCCATTGACACACTCTACAACTGGGGCATCTACACCATTTCATGTCAATGCGGATTATCATATATAGGCCAAACTAAACGTGCCCTAAAATACCGTTTAAATGAGCATAGAAGATACGTAAGCAACGAAGACTTTAACCGCTCATCCATAGCCCAACACTGCTGGTCCTTTGACCATAAATTTGACTTCTCTTCTGCCAAAATCATCCGAAAATGCCCCTCACCGTCTGACTTGGATTTCTTTGAATCATTCCACATCAACAAAAACCAGTTGGTCAACGACCTATCTACCACACCACCCTTCTCAAAAATCTGGCAACAGTTTCTACAATAATTATTCTTCTCCATCAGCATCACTATCACGTTCTCGGTTGCGATTGGCTCCGCCATTTTTCTTTCTTCCGTCTTCTTACTCTACTCTTTTGTTGCCGGTTCTCTTGTAGCTGTTTCATATAGTTCCGAAACGCGTATGGCCGTGTTCGTTTTGAATTTTGGGTAGATTTAACGTCGATTATTCAATTGTATGATCAAACCCAAAAGGTAATTCATTTCTACACTATTCTACATTAGCCCTTTTGAACCTGAATTCCATCTTAGAATTCTGAATGAGAGCCGCGATCTTCGTGAAGAATTTCAATTTGGATATTTTTTTCAAAATTCCAATATGAGATAGAAGACCCCTGGCCTATTGGTTTCCATGATCTACTCCTAGATTAAGAATCTATTGGGTAATTTACTAATAGTTTTCTTCACAACATAACACATGGACTCGTAAACATTCATTTGAGGAACCTCTAACAAAAAGTGTTACACATTTCGGAAAATATTGTGTTCCCTATCGCAAACGTGCATTTCTGGGTAGTTCGTGTTGCATGCAGTGCTATCATATACATTTTGCAAACGAAAAATCGGAAAATTAAGGAATTCATCTGAATAATCTGTGTGGTGCCGAGATCAAACACTATTAATGACCAAAATTTACATGAAATGATAATCCAAAATATTATCTCGCCTATCCGATGGTCCATTAAAAGAAAATCACTGAGAACTTTTACCGTCTCAAAACTAAGAAATAAAGTAAAAAAAAAGGCTCATTGCAATTAAAGTTTTCAAAATATTACCTCATGATTACCTAATTGTGCTAACTAAATCGACAATCAATAACTTCTTTCGATAAGGTCTGCTTTAGTTGCATCGGGAACAAGTTCTCGGCAACATATTTACTTCAATCTTCTTATCTTAATTATCAGGTTAATTTAAGTTAAAAGATTATTATTCTTAAGCAAACTTTCGAACAATCTTGAAAATTGTTATCTGCAAAGATTTGTTCGTTACAAGAAACACACACATGATCAATCAGAACTTAAAATGTTTTAAAGGTCAAAAACTATACAAAAGAAGCTCAATTTTTTTTTTCTCAAAGTACAACAAACAACACAAACTGCCTCTTTCGAATGATTGAAATGCTCTTATGCACCTGATGCCTAGAAGCACATCTCCATCTTCTTAAGAATTTCTCTTAAATTTAATGCTCCTTCAAAAAGTTTTTTTTTTTTTAAATGTTCTTCCGTATTCACCAGCGGCGGTGCTTTCTCTAGAATTCTCTATACACTTCGTTTACTTTTAGGTGGTTGTCCATTTACAACACTTCATCGCATTATTCATGAGCCGGGTTATTCAAATTAACTTATTCAAGATACTGGGTTTCGTTCCCTCGATCTTTTGGGTAAATATAAATTCACGTTTTCGTTTATGTTTTCCCCCTCCTAATTTATCCGGAAGTGTTCCACTTTTATATCAGAATTCTTTTGAGTTTTCATTTATTTATTTATTTATTTATTTTTGGTGTTTGTATTTCCTTTATAATTTTCAACAATTGTAGACGATGAGTGTGTTCATTCGCAATAATAATTTAGACCTATGTATGTTTTTACAACTTACGATCATTACATCGTGGATACGCTGTTAAATGTAGCAGGCCAGCGCATGCGATATCTTTACCTTTTTTTGCAGTATATCCAATGACTACGGGGCTAACGAGAAAGCTCTCTTCTTTTATTTATTAATATAACATGTTTAAATTGCATTTAATTATATTTAATTATGATAGTTATGTTATATTTAATATAATGATATGATATATCGTGGCATATTAATTGTAATAAATTAATTATAGCTTATTATAACTTAATTTTTAGCTTATAGATTATAAAAATATCACAAGCGCATAACTTGTGGCAACACCATCAAGGAGAGATTACTCCCTTAAAAGCAGTAAAATAAGCAATGAAAACGTAAAAAAAAAAAGCACGTTTTATATGCTGCTAAATAAGGGGCCATTCAAGTATTACGTAATCAGATTTTCAGCCATTTTTGACCCTCTCCCCCACCTTGTCAGCAAAACACTGACCCCCCCCCCCTATCCCGTCAGCAGCTTAGAATATTTCATATCTTCAAAAAGGGGCGGTTGATGACGCAAGCAATTTTCAAACCCCCTTCCCCCCCCTTGTCGTCAAGCAATCCGAAACCCCCTCCCCCTCGATGCTGACGTAATACTTGAATGACCCCTAAGTGTCTGAGTAGTGACGTCACGCAGTAGCTCCGAGACCACACCCACTGACCCACAGCGGCAAGCGCGACTTCATAGGGATGAAACAGCTCTTATTATATAGCCCTTTTTCTCCTCTCCTACAGAATACTTAAAAGTGGTGCTAAGGGGTACCGAAATTATTGACTCCTCTGGTCCCCGCTATTATTTTCGCACCGATCCCCGCGTATGTTAAGGGTGGCCCTGACAGCGTCAGTAATGGATAAACACATCCGATAATCACTAATCCATTTACATGAGATATTATACAAAAAAGAATACTATATAAAATAGCTTCTCTTGTACTATACTTATTGTAGTAATAAACTCGTGTGCAGTGTTATATCCAATTTCAGATTGCTTCTCATTATCCAGTTACAGTAAAATCATTAATACAAAATTTACGTTCAGAAAAACAACGAATTTTTTAGGCAATGAAAAATTTAAGAAATATTGGTTGGCTCGGAAATTTGCAATACCTAACACTGTTATCTCTAGGAAATTGTTAGAAATTAAATCTTATCTTCATCGATGCAATAAACCCATTCATCAACTTCAAAAATGGGATTGTTTTATATTTTCAAAACCTGAAACACGTGACACCGAATGTAACATTTAATTGAATGGAATGCAAATGCTCTCTTTTTCATCATATTATTCATAAAACTAAGAGACAAATTACCATGTTTGGGAAAACAAATAGTCCGCATTAATTCTCATTATATAAAAGAGAGCAACAGCGTTTTGTAAAATACACGGAAATCTTTTCTCTCTCGCCAGCTGCTTCTCTCGTTTCCTCGAAAATGAGCGTTCACATATCGCCATTGCTTCATAATTTTAACAAAATGAGAGCAAAATATACTCTCGAAACGTATTTTGCATAAATTTCCCATCCGTTACAAGTTCCTGGAAATTTCTATATTAAGGATCTGAGAGGGAGAAGGGGATAGCCCTTGGATATTATTCGTGGTTAGTTTACCATCGGACAGATCGTAATTCGCTTTGATGTCTCAACCTCCGAATCTGTCTCTCGTTAAACGTGGAAAATTGACTGAATATGTTCCTGCTCATCGGGGATCGGGTATTAGGACCTGCTGCGATCAAGGCAATCATTCCCTTGCCCTCCTTTACGACATTGGAGATTAAGACCCCATTGCTAATTTATCATACACATTTTAAGATAATTCTGGAAAAGGATTTGAAATTGAGGGGTAGGTATTGAGATTCGTTTTCGGGAATGTAATTTTTCACAGGATAAATATTGAAATAAATTTAAACAAAGTATTATTAAAATTACGAGATGATTCGAGATTTTACATTTAATATCAAGAACAAGAGGTTATACCCAAAGTTCAATTTGAATAAATCGATTGGAATAAGTAATGAAAGCTGCGGAATTAAATACAGATAAGATTTTTTGAAAATATATTTTCTCCAGATATATTTTCTAATTATTGGGAAATTTATAATAATCAGTGAATGAATTTTATTTTGTTTAACAAACTTTTACATTCGGACATTTTGAGACTGATATATGTAGCAGTTTACAGTTTCTAAAGGTGTATTAAACGCGGTAATATTTCGAGATCATAAACACAGTTATTGCTTCTTATAATTATGATGATAGATAATTATATCTCGAGGTAACTGAGATGGAGTATTTTCATTGAAACAGTAGAGAACGGTTTAAAGCCACTAAAATTTAAAATCACATTTTACGTATTATTTTCGCAATTATATGCAACTATATTGAAGTTTAAATCATCAGTATGATAGATCATTTTGCATATCTTTATTTTCTAACACACCTGTTAACCGCAAGCATATCGTTGTAATATTGGAGGAAGCAACACTATCAATACAAATGCACACCAGATCGTTGCACGTGCATGTAACGGGATGGCCGTGACTAAAAAACCTTATCTAACACCACAGGGCGATTCCACTTACATCATTTAGAGGGGACTTGCGTTGGAACAT
Organism: Pholcus phalangioides; assembly: GCF_987345545.1. Lineage (NCBI taxonomy): Eukaryota > Metazoa > Arthropoda > Arachnida > Araneae > Pholcidae > Pholcus > Pholcus phalangioides. Next base: position 26,047,189 of record NW_028301602.1, read on the forward strand.
TGCAGTCTTTAGGTGTAGGCACAGACATGCGATATTTTGAGTGGTGAGTGAATAAATACTTGAAATGTGTCTCTGCGGACAAAATTTTTCCCGGGGATACCATAAAGATCACGTAGTGTTACCATATGACGCCTGTTATCAGGAACGTACGCAGGATCGACCTTTGGGAAGGGGGCATAAGGATTTTCTTCTCGATGAATTTTGAATAACCAAACTCCAAAAAGCATTCAAATTAACAGAAATTGGCTGAATAAAATAGCCTTTGTAAAATATGCTGTATGAAATATGCTATGTATATAAAATACTTTTTTTCCGATATTTTATTTATTTTTTTAACGAATACATTAAATGTTTTGCTGTAATACTTGGTCGGCATGAGGCTTAAGCCTCTGCTTTTTTTTCGGTTCATTTCCGTATTTAGCTGTAATACTGGCCATCCCTACTCTTTTTGTATGAAAATTATATTTATATTAGGGAAAAGTTTCTTTTTCTCCTGTTTTTTTAACGGTACCCACTTGAATTTTTATTCTTTACTCAAAACAAGCACAGTATTAATATTATTTTCATAACTTTTTTGAATTATATCATACTACTCATATCTCATCATTGTTATGTTAAACGTGTTTCTCTTGGAATACATTTTAATCCATTGCGATTTACAGTTCTTCATATCCTACTATTAACGATTCTAGTGGTAATTTAGAACTCTGCTCACATTTGAAATTTTTTTGACGAAAGTTTGAAATTTCCCGTATTTTTCCATTATTTAGAATCCTTATTTCCCCCCTTTCCTCGGATTTACAAGCTGATACCAGCAAGTTTCGAATCTCTATACAATCAAAATCCGTCCCAACTATTTTCTTTTCAAATAATAAATAAAGATATTTGATATCACTAACACCGATGATATATATAAAAAGTTATCACAAAATAATTTTTTCCTACCCATTTCAGTTCGATATAATACTACGTCTCATTCATTACCAGGAATTATCGGGAAATAAGATATTTCTTTCCGGTAACTTTCCTTTCCTCTATAAACTGTACAAATACGTATAACATCAACTTTTTTTTTTGAACGTAAGATCTTAGCAGGTAGATAGAAAAACTTTGATGGTATGAAACCTCTAGAAAGAGATGTATCTTCTCTTCCAACAATATATAAAAAATAACTTGCGATACTAGACCGTATCATAAATTACTTGGAGTCCGATTTGATTTGTGGAGCGTAATGCATTGTATTTTATTCTTGCAGGAGTAATTTTTCTATGAGGGTAAGATGGCCTATGTCCAGTGAGATACATATTTCCTCTCCAAGAAATATCTATACAGTATATAATTCTGTTTTCTGATGTACCTCTTCTTTTGCCCCCCAGTGTATTATTCTCTTCTCAAAAACCACTCATATCTTCAACAAGACGGGAACTTTTCTTCGATATTTCATAGAAGATAGTACTAAATTTATTTATTTATGTTATTTCATTTATTTGATTTTTTTTTTCTTTTCTTCGGATCTTTACGCTTAAATGGTTCTCATCCCAGCATAAAACATTTAACATTTTTATTTATTTATTTATTTCTCTGCTTCCAATATCTTATGTTTCTTATTTTAGTTTCTTTCCCGTTCGTGTTTTCCTTTTTAAATTCTTTCTTTTGCTTCTCTGTGTTTGCTTGTTCTACTTTCAGAATGATTTGTTCCAAACGAAAGTTCGAAGAAAATGATAGAGAAAATAAGAGAAAAGAAAGAAAACTAAAACGAAATCGGAGTAATTTTATCGGAAAACGCTGTTCTTGAAGATTCAAGGCCGTGGTTAAGTGGGACAAATGCCAGGAATACTCGCTCTCGAACACAGATTCATGATTGGTGTTTTGGAAGTGATACCTATACGCTGTCGAAGAATGTTAGCCTTCCGTAAGGAATGAAGAAAAAATAAAAAGGCATGCAGTGTACCGAGATTCATTATGGCCGCCTCACAATTTGGTGTAAATTAGTTATCATGCCAAACTGATAGCGGTCAGAGGAGGAGATTGGTGTGAAAAATAGGTTGCCTTGAATAATAAATAAACTGATTGGATGCTTGTTAAATATTTCCAGCTGTATTCACTGTAAAGAGATGAGAAGATTGCAATTTAACTAGTTCTGAATGTAGAATTAACATGGGTGCCCGTTGAAGTGTCACGAGCATCAGTGAAAGGGGCTGATATCGTGAAGTGTACGAGTGCAGAAACTGCTAACGTTCACATATAGAGCAGCGTTTCTCAACCTTCCTAAACACAAGGACCAGTAAAATGTCTGAAACAATTCGATGGATCCCTAGTAACCCGTATTAATGGGCATTCCTGTATTTTAGTTATATGGTTGTTCTGAATTGTTTTATACATTTGTCTCTTTTTTTACCAATGCTTATTTGAATTCCCAATGTTTACTAAAATCGTGAATAAACGGCGTTCTCGCAACTTATGATAATTATAGCTGTGAATACAAATATTCATCTCACATATCTGTCTAGTTCAACGTGTTTTTCTCAATTTTTTAGCGATTTAAACTACAAAAGGGATTTTCTCGACTTATGGCAACAATTTCGATGGCGACCGGTGACAGGATTTTACCGTATTCAAGACCCCAGTTCCCCTTAATTTTCCCAACGAAATATGGTCATCTGGTCATTTGAATATTTTTATCAAATATATTTTTTTTATTGTGATTTGTAAAAAGCAGCCCTTTATTTCCCCCACACTTCACTTACTTTTGCAGTAATTGGCCAACTTGTCGTAAATTGCATCTTTTGACTACAATTAGTGATATCCCAAATATAGGATCGCAATTTCCAGAATTTTCCTTGATGATGTATAGTGAACCTAAATATAAAGGTACAATTTTTATTTGAACCCATATGGATATTTTTAATATCAATCACAACAAATGAATATTTTTCATTCAGTTAAAATTGAACTATCAAGTCTGCCTGCGGACATATATGCCATCGTCGTGGACAGGAGGAGGTCCACGGACCATAGGTTTAGAAACGCTGACATACAGTGTAATAACGGCTGTGTCTGAATAAAATACGAGTGATTGGAATTGGCTACTGGATGATCGTGCTGAAGAAGAATTGCCAAGTATGATCTTATCTATGGAAGGAGTAGAACATGTCGAATTACATAAAATCTTAACTGAAAATGAACTCCGATGACTTGTCTTTTTTTTTTTTTTAGTTCATCATAAATAACATCAATTGAGATACAAGACAAATATGATGCGAAAACCTTTGCTTTTGCAACGAGGGATTTAGGCGAAGTGTCTCCGGTTCGTCAAAGAGATGAGACAATAATAAATAATATCAAATATAAGTAATAATTTAAGTAAATTTGTGTGGTCCTCTATTTAAACCGATGCATCGTATGAATCTACCGACAAGATCCCGAAGAAAAAAAACGCATTAACATCAATTTTCAAGCTGTGGGAAGGAGAGTTATAATTTGGGAGAATATTTCCCCGACACGAACAAGATCCTTTGTTTCAAAAAGCACAACACTGAAATGCCAGTAGTGTTTACATATTTTTGATGGCCACGTATGACCAACGATGGCATTGCTTCCCATCGGATTCTTTCCCAGATTCTTCATCCGACAAATCTCAAGCATTTGTTGATGGATATGACGATACTTGTTGATGGCTTAAAGAGCATAACGAAGAATTTAATTTTGCTCATCTCTTCGACACGATATCAATCTAGTTGATCATCAATTTGATGAACTCAAAAGAAGTACCGGGGAGCTAAATTATGTTGTTTATTTAAAAAAGAAGAAGTCACCAATGAAAAATCCTCACAATGGATCAGTTCAGTCTTTCACTAAAAGACGGCTCCTTCGCTAAGAAAATGTACCTGACCTTTCTCTTCAAATGGCTCTTATATCCTATCCTATACTGCCCTTTATAACTCAGTGGTTATACTTTTTCTTTTCATCCACGGCTTTCTAGAATAGTCCACCAAACAACCATTTCAAAGCAAGCATTAATATCGCCAGCTCACCGTGACGCCCCGAGGAGTTGCGACACACACTTTGAGAACCACTAGAGTATCTATAGGAGAAATATTGGTTCTCTCAACTCGTCCTTCGAAACAGGTTTTCTTGCGAAGGGCCCGTCTCTCCATGGAACGAGCTGGTCCATTGGAGACTTCTTTTCTATTTCACAACAATTCAGACCCACCGTGTAAATCAGAAAAGGGTACAATCCACACTATTTGGTTGCATATCTCTCGAGCCACCTACGAGCACTTCGCAGAGTTCATTCCGAGGAGAATCTAGACAGATTTGAGAACAAAGGTTTTTTTATACACCAAATATGTAAGTGATAATAGCACACTGGTTACTAAATTACTATAACGTATCACTATACTAGCAATAATACCAATAACGTGTTATACAAAAACCCTCTTCAATAGATTCTCACTAACCCGTTTCACTCTAAAAAGTGTGATATAAATTCTGCCATTTAAGGTCTCACTATTACGTGATGAATCACACATTTTATATACTGACATTCCAGCTAATTCATTGAAAATCGATATTGACCTCACACCATCATCAGTATAAAGTTCAGCCAAAGTGTTGTTGTGCTCTTTATATATATATATATATATATATGAAAATTTTTGAAGGATTGTGTAACGTTCATTCACGGGAAATGTGTAGAGACATTCGCTATTATCCTTCCAAGATTTAAGACATTTTTCGATAAGCCATAGAAAGTTTTGTCTGCCCATAAGAAATCGATGCCGTGGGAAGAAAAGGAAAACTTGAATAACGCCGAGCGGCGGTGTCATTTCTGTGAAAGTAGCTGCCGAAGTGATGCCTTCAAATAGATGACGCTGAGTGCCACTATTCATCACACACTCCATACCGTTCATCATCGAAGAGTTTTCCCCCAAACCTTATCTATATCGGTATTGTTCTTGATATACTATAAGGTTTTCGGCAACTCCGGCTAGATGAATTGTTTGGTAAGAGTCCGAAGGGGGAAAAAAAAGTTTTTCGAGAAAGAAAACCATCATCGAAAGAATAACCACTCAAGAATCCAGGCCAATTTCTCGTTCATTGGTATCGGTATTATTCTCTTTCCATCATTTCAATCACAAACATATTGCTCACGTTGATACACATAACGTTTGTTCTCGCCAACGATGACACAGGTGGATCTGTTAGCATCAACATTATCTCATAAAAAAATACGTGTATTTAATGTCTCATATGCGAAGCACTAGCTCTGTTGTAAATGAATGCTGTCTCCACAAAAAATAGTAGCAAAAATAAAAATTGGAAAGAAACACTAAAAAATTTCAATTTAGTGAAAAAAAAAAATTTGAACTGCAAATTTTTTGGAATGAACATAATTTGAAAAATTGAAATGAATTTAATTTGAAAAATTGAAATGAATTTAATTTGAAAAATTGAAATGAATTTAATTTGAAAAATTGAAATGAATTTAATTTGAAAAATTGAAATGAATTTAATTTGAAAAATTGAAATGAATTTAATTTGAAAATTGAAATGAATTTAATGTACAAAATTGGAATGAACGTAATTTAATTTATAGAAATGAACGTAAAGTTGATAAATTGAAATAAATGTGATTTGGAAAACTGAAATGGATGAGTTTCTAAAACTGCGTTGTTAATATCATCAAAAAATGTTCCTTAAAGTATTTATTCGCCACGAAAAACTGTAATTAATTACTTGATTAACGAAATTTATTCTTAGATGCAATATCCCTATAAAGAAGTTTACCGTAACGCACTTTTGTGTCCTACAGTGGAAACAGCAATAACAACAGCTTCATCAACATTATCAGTGATCACGTGGTACAAAACAACTATGTTATCAGGCGCTCTTGAGAGGATAAAAACAAGTGACGGTTAAAATTAAATAAATTAAAGATTATTTTGAGCGAAAAATATAAAAAAATATTGTAGGAGTTTAAAAATCTTTTTAAAAATATCGGGATAGAGGGATTTATCGTTATATCGAGTGTCGTTGCAGCAAGATTTCACTGTATTTCAAATACACTGTGTAGACGACTAAACTCGATCTTGTCTAAGAAACAGTCAGTTTTAAATACCCGAATGGATACGTAAATCCTGTGGTGTTTGGTCAGAACATGGTAACTCCAAAATCACATTTTTAAGATATAGGTATTTTCATTGTCATTTAAAAATCAAAAATAAAGCTTACACACAAATACAAATGAAAATATCATACATCAGCATGTTGTTTAGCCGTACGCAGGCATTTGTGCATTTATCTCACTTCTAATTAGTTATACTATAGCATGACTTACTACTAGATCAAAAAACCATTTTTTGGAGATATCATGTTCTGCCCAAACATCTCAGAATTAGGTTTCAATATCTGGTTGCTGTGTGAATCTTGCTTTAAAAATTGTAAAATATATTCTCAAAACGCAATTATAAGTTATCAGCATTTTATAGAAAACATCATGTATTTAATAGATATTTTATTTCCAAGTCTTTTTACTCGTAAGTCGAGGAAAATCCTACACACATCAAGAAGAGTTCTTATCAAGTAAACATTTAGATGGGATTAAATACCGATAAAACTCGTCCCCTTTCATTTTCTCATTTTTGCCCACGTTTTTATCATGTCATCATGTTCTCCCGACGTCATAGACACTTAGGTGATAGATCAAAAACAAAGAATCCATCCTCGACTTTGCTATAATAGGATCGATTGTGCAAAAGTTAATTACATCAGTTAGAATATAATCCCTTCGTTTAGGAAAATAGGATGGGAAAAATTCTAGACTATAGTTAAAGGGCTTAAGTTCGCTGACATGTTAATTCCCAAAGAAATGTCAGCAATAATTTTCTTTTCTCTTCTTTCTTGCAAGAGCTTAATGTGTCGTGAAAATTTGTAGGAAAAAATCCCATACACGTAACTACGAGGAGAGGGAGTGTACTGTTTCAGTATAAATAAATATCTAGAACAGTTCAAACTCGGGACAGCTGGTGAGATCGTAACAAATTCTTGGGGAAAAATTGGATTTTTTTTTTTTCAGGAAAATTCCTGTTTAATGAACCGGAACGTTTGTGTGTTTTTCTATTTATTCATTTCTATTATTATTTATATCTTTTCGCTCGACTCGAAAGAAATTTCTAGCGATTCTCGACGATCACGATCTTTTAGTGATTTAAAAGACTTTCTTTTCTTATTTCTACATACGCGTTAACTTGTTTCCACCACGTGCGCACATTTCAAACATTCTCAGTTATAACTTTCGAAAAATAGAAAAATCATGCGTTTCTTTTGTTCTGATCTCATACAAATTGTGGTCCAGATGTTGAGTTGTTTTGAGGAAAATGAAATATATTCACAAAAAGATATCAGAGATAGAAACAATAGCTCAAAAAGAATCTGAAGTAGTTTCCGAGGTCCTTTTTTTTTTAAATTACTACTATTACTAGTTCACCCTGGGGTCTTCAAAGCATGGTCCGCTTGCCATATGCTGATGTTGAAGCTATTTGTAGTATCCCGACGACGCAAAGGCTTACTATGTAAAGTAATTATGCAATGGTTACCGAATTTATAGAAAGGCTTTATAAAAAACCTCAATGGAAATATGTATTCCAAAATTGATTGAAGAAGCAATTTTAAAATTACTTTTAGAAAAATTTCAGAACTAATGAGAGAAATAATTTCAGATTTGATGAGCGAAATGTGATTTCATAATTATGGAATAATTGATTTCAGAATTTGTGGAAAGAAAATTAATGAAAACGATTGTCAAAATTAATGAAAACGATTGTCAAAATTAATGAAAACGATTGTCAAAATTAATGAAAACGATTGTCAAAATTAATGAAAACGATTGTCAAAATTAATGAAAACGATTGTCAAAATTAATGAAAACGATTGTCAAAATTAATGAAAACGATTGTCAAAATTAATGAAAATTATTTCCAAAATTAATGAAAATTATTTCCAAAATTAATGAAAATTATTTCCAAAATTAATGAAAATTATTTCCAAAATTAATGAAAATTATTTCCAAAATTAATGAAAATTATTTCCAGAATAAATGGAAGAAATATTTTTGGAATATCAGTAAAAAATACTTTTTCCAAGATTATTGAAAGAAATATTTCCAGAATTAATAGGAAAAATATTTCCAGAATTAACGTCAAAAATATTTCCTGAATGTTAATGAAGATTAATGAGGTCCAGAATTAAGAGATAGAAATTCCCATGTGATGAAAAATTAAATTCTCAGAATTGATGAAAATTCATATTTGATGCGAAAATGATTTGAAATTCCACGAATTCACTATTCATATATTACGTCTCAGAATTAATAAAATTCTCCAATAATGGATTGTCTCCTATCTGACTAGCAGCCAGGACCCACGCAAGGCCTACACGTCAAGATACAATTATGTGACTCTAGTTAACGCAATATGACTTGTTGGCCTTCGCGCTCGACAGAAATTTATTTTGAAATTATATGCCTCTCTCTCTGAAAGGGATAAGTCCCTTGACTTACTTAACCTGACTATACCGAACAGGCATCTTGTACACTTCCTCTGCGGAATAAATTTCTGATTAAATGGGTGCATGTTGGAACGTGCTGTATGAGTATATGTTATATACATAACCCTAGGGCCGGGACAGCAATATTGTCCCGATATACTGATTGATTGATTGATATACATAACCTTAAATTATTTATATTGTTAAAGTTGCGCTTGTTTCGTGTTCTCGCTGGTGATGCCATCTACGTTCCGTATGTTGAAGTAAAGATGATAAACGCGTGAATTTTCATGTTTTGTAAGTATCATGTTGAAGATCTGCCTCGTCTGCAGAAAGATTTTTTTTTTTCAAATGGAAGGCCGCCTCGCATTCGTACTTCGAAGTTAGAAACCCACAGAAAACCAACTTCAGCCAACCACCACTGTGCCGCCAACGGGGTTCGAACCTTGATCAGCACGATGCCCACACGACCTCACAGTGGCCTGTCACTTTCACTGATAAAATAAAAGATTACAGACTGAAATTTTTAACCCTGCATTTCATAAATTTTTGAATCAAGTAGTCTTCTAGTAGTCTTCAAGTAGTCTGAATTCAAGTAGTCTAACTGCTACACAAATGAAATTTGTTATAATTTACTATGTTAGTGGCCTGGATAAAATTTGGTACAATTCGTATAATCTTTTCATATGATTCCGAATATTTTATTTTATGTGCTTAATATATAGAGAATCCCTAAAAACAAAATTTGCTCCTTTCTTTAGCTCTGTAATGCCAAAAAATCACAGAAGAAAATTCATTTAGCAATTTTCTTTTCAGTTATCTTGGATATTTTTGAAAAGAAAATAATTTTTTTTTCATAATATTCATCCATCATTTTTCTATTTTCTTCAACTATTTGTCTATCTTCATGTTCTATTCTTCAACATTTAAGACCAAACATAGCATAATTCTCCCACGATAAATAATTTTGTTAAAAAACTAAATGAACACACATATTTTCCTCTCATACATGATGGACGTTTCTGCGAGATAAATGTTTAATTATACGGATAAATGTGTTAATCACCCTTCACTATTTATCACTTTTCTTGACAAGAAATTATATTCTGACATATAGATTCGAGAAGGGAAACAAATGGCCACTCTCGTGTACGTAATTAACGAAGAAAAATCAAAGCATGAAACAGATTAAGGCAATAGTTATCAAACTTTTGTCACCCGCGGTTCCCTTGCCATGCTCATGGCCCTCCACTTATAAACGAGTCACTTCGAAGTGTAAAATAGCCACAGAAATCAATATCGCCAGCTCGTCGTGACGCACGTAGGTCAGCATAAAAATAGTATGCTTCGCTTGAATTTAATTCCTATACATACTAATAAAAGCATGAAGCAATTTTATAACATTTAAATTACTATGATACACTGAGAAACTCATAAAAAATTAATTTATTGAAAAGTTAACCATTGTCAAAAGTGCTTGGCAGCCAAAATTGATAAGAATTTAAAGAAAGTAAGTTCTGAATTTTTTCGGGAATTTAACATGATTTGTTCTTATTTGAATTTTTCTCGGCAAATAAACTACTTTCTCTCACTGAACGAAGATGACGCTAAAGTGATTTCGAGAATATTACTGAAAAATCAGCCATAATCTCTAGTAGAATCTAGACTCGAAATTTTCGACCATTTGCTCACAGAAATAGTTGTGGAGAGATAGAAGTAAAAGAAAAAAAAAATTTTTTAAACAATTTATTGATTTTATTTTTGTTGGACTGTTGCCATTAAACGTTTTTATTGAGTTTATGGATTTTTTTAATTTTTCACATCTGCACTTGCATTAAATGCTGGTCGATCCGGATGTCTGGACCTGATTTGAAAAAATATATTTATTTATTTTTTACATAAAATATATATATTTTAACATAAAATCAGAAAAATGGAAACAAATAGCTTGAAATATTTGAAAAAGAAAAAGTGTCGAAGAGTTGTTTTTTTGATTTCCGTTAATTTTTTACTTCCATTTTTCCTGACATCCATGTTACAAATAGCATAACAAGAAATGCTATATAGGCTTGACATCCTTCGTGCCACTCATGTAAACATTTTGTAGTAAATTATAGAAAAAAACTTGAAACTTTCAAATTGTTTAAGCAGTTTGCCTCTATCTTTAACAGGTTTTTCTTTCAACCCTGTATAACTGTCATGTTGATACATTTTAATACATATTTATTTACTGCATTACAATATCATCAATTAAGAGGTCTCGTGACAATTGAATCTTCAGAATATTATGTAATATTTTTAGATTACAAAAATACTTTAAAAGAAATCGAATGCAAATATCTCTCTTTGTAAAATTAAAAGAAAGAAATGTGTGTGAATGAAAATTTGAAAATGTTTGATTAAAATTACCATGACTGTCGATTAAATTAAAAATAAACCACGAAACTTGTAAGAGGTTTTTTATATGCCTCGTTAGTAAAATGACCTACATCCATCGTAGATGTACGACAATCGTACAAAGTTTTTAGAATTTTTAAATTTGGAAAAGAATTGCTATAACTTTAACAATTTTAATTCAAAAAATTCACATATGCTTCCAACCGCTCACATTTTACGCTGGAATTTCATTTTATTGAAGCCTTCACTAAAAAGTCTTTCATGCCTCAAAATTAATTTTATCTCCTGTATTCATTTAATAATCTTACGGAATAAAGAAGGAGATAAAATTTAAGAAATAATCCAGTTATACAAAGACAATCAGTCAATGAATGAATTTTACTTATTTTTTTTTAATCATACGAAAAAAAAACGTATTTTCGAAATAAACTTATTGATGAATATTCGAATTGTTTTCGGTTAATTGTGAAATATTTGAGGTAATTAGAGGATATTTATTTTGCAAAAGAAATTTCCAAAATCGGAGTATATTTCACTTACAGTTTTTTTCCACACTAAGAGGCTTAAGGTTTCAGGAAAGATTTAAAGGAAGAAAGTTTACCTAAATTTACCTGAAAATATTTGTAAATCGGTCGCGATTAAAAAAGTTATTAGTTTTGAAATTACAATTTGTTTGTGAATTTTGTTAATTTTAAAATCTGATAATGAATAATTGTTTAACCGTGTTAAAATTATTTATTTAATATCTATCGATTATATATATGCGACATACAGCAATCAAAATTTGATGATGTAAATATATCAAAGCAATGATATTAATGCCGACAGATTTAAATAAATTAAAGATTCCTCAATACACACTGGTAATTTCGAACACTAGTTCAACACTGTGTTTAAAATGTTTATACGATGCATATGCATATTATTTCACTCAAGTAATTTGGTTAGCGATCAATATCTAATGGATTTCTAAAACATGACTTGGATATCATGAAATAACTTTGCCTCTCTTGATATGGTCGACATATACTCTATATGCCCATTGGGCAATTTATTACTATTTATTCCCGGAGTAGGGTTACCAGATTCGAAAACTGAGACAGGAGGTTGCTTGTGCGCACAATTCCTAAGGCCACTTTTCCAAAGTTAAACAACAAGCGGTGCCACTTATATTAGCAAAAATCCGCCGCCACAATAATTTTCTCAATTAAAACAGAACCTCGAAAAAAATCAAAAGAAAAAAGAACAAATAACGATCCATATTCCCCCACTTTTAGTGAATGATTTGCACAGTCTAATCAGTTTCACTACTTTGCCTGGAGCAGGGCGAGAGAAGTTTCCTCTCTCTACCCTCAGAAGAGTTTTTTTTTTTTTTTTCGGGAACGTTGTTTTCTTTAGTCAGAGGCGAATTAGCCGTAGGAATCAGCATCGATTGCTGTTTGTGCATCCTATTTCTTTCATTTATAAATGGAAGCGTCAACACCCCCCCCCCCCCATTAGTATACGGAATCAGCTGTTGGTGAGCAAGCAATGGTATTATAAAATGGATGTAGAGGTTTGTTCTTCCAGAACGTTTTTTGGACTGTCTTTTTCATATTAGCACGGAGCAAGCTGAACCATGGTTAAAATAGCATTTGCCCTACTCTGGGACAACTTGTTGGGTTCTTGTGCTCTGGGATTTACAACGGCCATTGGTCAAAGAGAGTAAAAACGGGTGCGGAAAAAAAAACAAAAACAAAGAGATATACTGTATGTTTCAGAGTAAAAAAAAAATTCCCCAGGAGAAAACTTTGCCGCCTGGCAGTCGAGAGGTTAAGGAGCTAGCTTCTCACTGTGCAGGTCTGGATCCGAATCCCGGTTCGGACACGGATGTTTACTGACACTAATAAATTTCCTGGACGGATCATGCCGATTCCTTGGGAAAGGGTGAGGATCGCGTATTAAAACAAAAATGAAAATTAATTCGAGAAACCTGAAAAGGAGGACGGAAGGGCAAATTTTCTAAAACGGAGGAGGACGCTTGAAATGGCAGCAAAAGGGACGAAACGTCCTCTTAAAGGAGAACGTCTGGTAACCCTATCCCGGAGAGGTGAGTTACGTTAAAACACTGAATTCTAGAAACTAGAAATGTGCATGATTCTCGAAACGTGTTGAGTATATGCTGCCCCTCTATCTATATTAAAAAAAATTGAAAAATTGGAAATCCGACTGAATGTGAAACGAATATAGATTCTGTTGTGGGCCTGCTGATCACAGTAGCAAGTCCCTTCTAAAACACATTAAAAGTTAGAATAATGAATAATAATATTAAGATAACCCATCACAATGATATATTGCCAATATAAGTCACAAAACGTTTTATTGACCATTTTTCTATAATGTCTCTATCAGAATCTCTTCACAACCAACAAAAAAATAAGACCAATATTTATGAATTAAGTTTCATTTGGATTATTCTCCCCGTTTTATCTTTC